>NW_026137824.1:0-271278 GCF_019393585.1 Leptopilina boulardi
TAGGATCCAGAGTGTAGGATCCAGAGTGTAGGATCCAGAGTGTAGGATCCAGAGTGTAGGATCCAGAGTGTAGGATCCAGAGTGTAGGATCCAGAGTGTAGGATCCAGAGTGTAGGATCCAGAGTGTAGGATCCAGAGTGTAGGATCCAGAGTGTAGGATCCAGAGTGTAGGATCCAGAGTGTAGGATCCAGAGTGTAGGATCCAGAGTGTAGGATCCAGAGTGTAGGATCCAGAGTGTAGGATCCAGAGTGTAGGATCCAGAGTGTAGGATCCAGAGTGTAGGATCCAGAGTGTAGGATCCAGAGTGTAGGATCCAGAGTGTAGGATCCAGAGTGTAGGATCCAGAGTGTAGGATCCAGAGTGTAGGATCCAGAGTGTAGGATCCAGAGTGTAGGATCCAGAGTGTAGGATCCAGAGTGTAGGATCCAGAGTGTAGGATCCAGAGTGTAGGATCCAGAGTGTAGGATCCAGAGTGTAGGATCCAGAGTGTAGGATCCAGAGTGTAGGATCCAGAGTGTAGGATCCAGAGTGTAGGATCCAGAGTGTAGGATCCAGAGTGTAGGATCCAGAGTGTAGGATCCAGAGTGTAGGATCCAGAGTGTAGGATCCAGAGTGTAGGATCCAGAGTGTAGGATCCAGAGTGTAGGATCCAGAGTGTAGGATCCAGAGTGTAGGATCCAGAGTGTAGGATCCAGAGTGTAGGATCCAGAGTGTAGGATCCAGAGTGTAGGATCCAGAGTGTAGGATCCAGAGTGTAGGATCCAGAGTGTAGGATCCAGAGTGTAGGATCCAGAGTGTAGGATCCAGAGTGTAGGATCCAGAGTGTAGGATCCAGAGTGTAGGATCCAGAGTGTAGGATCCAGAGTGTAGGATCCAGAGTGTAGGATCCAGAGTGTAGGATCCAGAGTGTAGGATCCAGAGTGTAGGATCCAGAGTGTAGGATCCAGAGTGTAGGATCCAGAGTGTAGGATCCAGAGTGTAGGATCCAGAGTGTAGGATCCAGAGTGTAGGATCCAGAGTGTAGGATCCAGAGTGTAGGATCCAGAGTGTAGGATCCAGAGTGTAGGATCCAGAGTGTAGGATCCAGAGTGTAGGATCCAGAGTGTAGGATCCAGAGTGTAGGATCCAGAGTGTAGGATCCAGAGTGTAGGATCCAGAGTGTAGGATCCAGAGTGTAGGATCCAGAGTGTAGGATCCAGAGTGTAGGATCCAGAGTGTAGGATCCAGAGTGTAGGATCCAGAGTGTAGGATCCAGAGTGTAGGATCCAGAGTGTAGGATCCAGAGTGTAGGATCCAGAGTGTAGGATCCAGAGTGTAGGATCCAGAGTGTAGGATCCAGAGTGTAGGATCCAGAGTGTAGGATCCAGAGTGTAGGATCCAGAGTGTAGGATCCAGAGTGTAGGATCCAGAGTGTAGGATCCAGAGTGTAGGATCCAGAGTGTAGGATCCAGAGTGTAGGATCCAGAGTGTAGGATCCAGAGTGTAGGATCCAGAGTGTAGGATCCAGAGTGTAGGATCCAGAGTGTAGGATCCAGAGTGTAGGATCCAGAGTGTAGGATCCAGAGTGTAGGATCCAGAGTGTAGGATCCAGAGTGTAGGATCCAGAGTGTAGGATCCAGAGTGTAGGATCCAGAGTGTAGGATCCAGAGTGTAGGATCCAGAGTGTAGGATCCAGAGTGTAGGATCCAGAGTGTAGGATCCAGAGTGTAGGATCCAGAGTGTAGGATCCAGAGTGTAGGATCCAGAGTGTAGGATCCAGAGTGTAGGATCCAGAGTGTAGGATCCAGAGTGTAGGATCCAGAGTGTAGGATCCAGAGTGTAGGATCCAGAGTGTAGGATCCAGAGTGTAGGATCCAGAGTGTAGGATCCAGAGTGTAGGATCCAGAGTGTAGGATCCAGAGTGTAGGATCCAGAGTGTAGGATCCAGAGTGTAGGATCCAGAGTGTAGGATCCAGAGTGTAGGATCCAGAGTGTAGGATCCAGAGTGTAGGATCCAGAGTGTAGGATCCAGAGTGTAGGATCCAGAGTGTAGGATCCAGAGTGTAGGATCCAGAGTGTAGGATCCAGAGTGTAGGATCCAGAGTGTAGGATCCAGAGTGTAGGATCCAGAGTGTAGGATCCAGAGTGTAGGATCCAGAGTGTAGGATCCAGAGTGTAGGATCCAGAGTGTAGGATCCAGAGTGTAGGATCCAGAGTGTAGGATCCAGAGTGTAGGATCCAGAGTGTAGGATCCAGAGTGTAGGATCCAGAGTGTAGGATCCAGAGTGTAGGATCCAGAGTGTAGGATCCAGAGTGTAGGATCCAGAGTGTAGGATCCAGAGTGTAGGATCCAGAGTGTAGGATCCAGAGTGTAGGATCCAGAGTGTAGGATCCAGAGTGTAGGATCCAGAGTGTAGGATCCAGAGTGTAGGATCCAGAGTGTAGGATCCAGAGTGTAGGATCCAGAGTGTAGGATCCAGAGTGTAGGATCCAGAGTGTAGGATCCAGAGTGTAGGATCCAGAGTGTAGGATCCAGAGTGTAGGATCCAGAGTGTAGGATCCAGAGTGTAGGATCCAGAGTGTAGGATCCAGAGTGTAGGATCCAGAGTGTAGGATCCAGAGTGTAGGATCCAGAGTGTAGGATCCAGAGTGTAGGATCCAGAGTGTAGGATCCAGAGTGTAGGATCCAGAGTGTAGGATCCAGAGTGTAGGATCCAGAGTGTAGGATCCAGAGTGTAGGATCCAGAGTGTAGGATCCAGAGTGTAGGATCCAGAGTGTAGGATCCGCAGTGTAGGATCCGCAGTGTAGGATCCGCAGTGTAGGATCCGCAGTGTAGGATCCGCAGTGTAGGATCCGCAGTGTAGGATCCGCAGTGTAGGATCCGCAGTGTAGGATCCGCAGTGTAGGATCCGCAGTGTAGGATCCGCAGTGTAGGATCCGCAGTGTAGGATCCGCAGTGTAGGATCCGCAGTGTAGGATCCGCAGTGTAGGATCCGCAGTGTAGGATCCGCAGTGTAGGATCCAGAGTGTAGGATCCAGAGTGTAGGATCCAGAGTGTAGGATCCAGAGTGTAGGATCCAGAGTGTAGGATCCAGAGTGTAGGATCCAGAGTGTAGGATCCAGAGTGTAGGATCCAGAGTGTAGGATCCAGAGTGTAGGATCCAGAGTGTAGGATCCAGAGTGTAGGATCCAGAGTGTAGGATCCAGAGTGTAGGATCCAGAGTGTAGGATCCAGAGTGTAGGATCCAGAGTGTAGGATCCAGAGTGTAGGATCCAGAGTGTAGGATCCAGAGTGTAGGATCCAGAGTGTAGGATCCAGAGTGTAGGATCCAGAGTGTAGGATCCAGAGTGTAGGATCCAGAGTGTAGGATCCAGAGTGTAGGATCCAGAGTGTAGGATCCAGAGTGTAGGATCCAGAGTGTAGGATCCAGAGTGTAGGATCCAGAGTGTAGGATCCAGAGTGTAGGATCCAGAGTGTAGGATCCAGAGTGTAGGATCCAGAGTGTAGGATCCAGAGTGTAGGATCCAGAGTGTAGGATCCAGAGTGTAGGATCCAGAGTGTAGGATCCAGAGTGTAGGATCCAGAGTGTAGGATCCAGAGTGTAGGATCCAGAGTGTAGGATCCAGAGTGTAGGATCCAGAGTGTAGGATCCAGAGTGTAGGATCCAGAGTGTAGGATCCAGAGTGTAGGATCCAGAGTGTAGGATCCAGAGTGTAGGATCCAGAGTGTAGGATCCAGAGTGTAGGATCCAGAGTGTAGGATCCAGAGTGTAGGATCCAGAGTGTAGGATCCAGAGTGTAGGATCCAGAGTGTAGGATCCAGAGTGTAGGATCCAGAGTGTAGGATCCAGAGTGTAGGATCCAGAGTGTAGGATCCAGAGTGTAGGATCCAGAGTGTAGGATCCAGAGTGTAGGATCCAGAGTGTAGGATCCAGAGTGTAGGATCCAGAGTGTAGGATCCAGAGTGTAGGATCCAGAGTGTAGGATCCAGAGTGTAGGATCCAGAGTGTAGGATCCAGAGTGTAGGATCCAGAGTGTAGGATCCAGAGTGTAGGATCCAGAGTGTAGGATCCAGAGTGTAGGATCCAGAGTGTAGGATCCAGAGTGTAGGATCCAGAGTGTAGGATCCAGAGTGTAGGATCCAGAGTGTAGGATCCAGAGTGTAGGATCCAGAGTGTAGGATCCAGAGTGTAGGATCCAGAGTGTAGGATCCAGAGTGTAGGATCCAGAGTGTAGGATCCAGAGTGTAGGATCCAGAGTGTAGGATCCGCAGTGTAGGATCCGCAGTGTAGGATCCGCAGTGTAGGATCCGCAGTGTAGGATCCGCAGTGTAGGATCCGCAGTGTAGGATCCGCAGTGTAGGATCCGCAGTGTAGGATCCGCAGTGTAGGATCCGCAGTGTAGGATCCGCAGTGTAGGATCCGCAGTGTAGGATCCGCAGTGTAGGATCCGCAGTGTAGGATCCGCAGTGTAGGATCCGCAGTGTAGGATCCGCAGTGTAGGATCCGCAGTGTAGGATCCGCAGTGTAGGATCCGCAGTGTAGGATCCGCAGTGTAGGATCCGCAGTGTAGGATCCGCAGTGTAGGATCCGCAGTGTAGGATCCGCAGTGTAGGATCCGCAGTGTAGGATCCGCAGTGTAGGATCCGCAGTGTAGGATCCGCAGTGTAGGATCCGCAGTGTAGGATCCGCAGTGTAGGATCCGCAGTGTAGGATCCGCAGTGTAGGATCCGCAGTGTAGGATCCGCAGTGTAGGATCCGCAGTGTAGGATCCGCAGTGTAGGATCCGCAGTGTAGGATCCGCAGTGTAGGATCCGCAGTGTAGGATCCGCAGTGTAGGATCCGCAGATGACTTAACCGTCACTTGTCGTTCTCCTAACCTTAATCAAATAATTACCTCTCTTCAATCCTGCCTCGAAAATATTTCTGTCTTTTTGTCTAATAGAGGTTTGGATATCTGTCCAGAAAAAATTAAATTAGTCATCTTCAGTAATAAAAAACTAAATCTAGACGATCCAACTCTTACACTTTCACTAAACGGTACCACTATTAAACCATCTCCTTCAGCTACATACCTCGGTATTCAAATTCACCAATCAGCATCTTCCGATGTTCACTTTAATTATCTATGCGACAAGGGCAGACAGATTTTAAATATTTTTAAAGTCCTTAGAGGCACAGGGTGGGGAGCCGATCCTTACGTACTCGTTCGAATCTATGATTCTCTCTTTAGAAGTAAAATAGATTATTGTTCACAAGGTTCAAATTTTAAGCACCACAAAAATTTTTCTAAATTGGAAAAAATCCGCAATCAAATGTTAAGATTAGCCGTAGGCTATAGAAACAGCACACCTATCAACATAATCTTGGCTGAGTGTTGCGAACCTCCTCTAAGAACTAGATTCAATTTTTTAGCAAAAAAATACCTTATAAAAATTTATTCGAACTCCTCTCACATTTTGCCGGACAAACTCTCAACTCTCTCTTGTGTTACTATCAACTCTAATGTGAAATACAATTATCCATTGCTAATTGCATATGAAAAATCGAAAAATTGCAGCGAACTAATCAGAAAAAGGGAATTTGATCCCTTTTTCGAATTCCTTTATGATGATCATATATTCACTCCACAAGTTATCCCAGACTGGGGACTTTTAATACAAGCTTCACCAAATCCATCACTCTTGTTCAACGATCTTGCAAACCAAGACTTTCCTAATCACACATACTTCTTCACTGATGGTTCCAAATCAGATTCATAACATCTGGCTGGATGCGCAGTCGTTTGCCCCTCTTTAAATGTAACATTAAAATATAAAATTTCAAACTTTTCTTCTATTTTTTCGCTTGAAGCATTTGCCATATTATTTTCCTTAGATTATATAATTAATAATAAACTACCCAATACAGTTATTTTTACAGATTCACTCAGTGTCCTAAAAAACCTAAAATCCAAAAACATGTACAAGATTAAATCATATATAATCCTCGCAATTAGAAACCGATTAAGAATTCTCTCCGATTTGAACTGTCCAACAATTTTGGCCTGGATCCCTGGTCACAAGGGCATTGATGGCAACGAACAAGCTGATGAAGCTGCTAAAGATGGCTCTTCTAATTCTGAACTTCTTGACATTGAACTTCCTTTTTCAGATTTTTTCCCTCTCGCTCGTAAACAATTAGATGAAAGTTGTGCTTCATTTTTCCGTGAGGTCGGCAAAAATAAAGGTTCCCACTATACACAAATTTACTATAAACCTAGTAGAAAGCCATGGTTTGCAAATTTCGTCGCTCGTAGAGAGTGGATTGTATCCATTTGCAGAGCAAGAAGCAATCATTATAATCTCAATGCCAGTTTGGCCAGAAAAAATTATATAACTTCCGGTAACTGTCCTAACTGCACCGGTGTTGAAGAGGACCTTGACCATATCCTATGGTCATGTCCCAGATTTAATGCATTTCGTCCTAATTTACTAAAAGCTCTTACAAGAGCTCTAAAATGTCCTGCACCATTCTGCAGCGTCCAATTTCTTACAACTCCCTCTCCTAGAATCATTTCTCATGTTTTTCGCTTTTTAAAATTAGCTAATATTAAAATTTAAAATTAACTTATTTATTTATACGTAATATGTTACTCTCTTTTCGCGCATTCTTTATATACTTGAATCTATGCTTTGGCTTTCGGGAATATTCTCCGAGAGCAAATGTGAATCGAGCTTAAACGCTCGCCAATCTATAACTTTACCTGGTCATGGCCGGATATACAAGAGCGCAACGCCAGTATAGTGCCAACGAATAAATATAATCGCTACGGCGTAACTCCCATATTGTTCTCAAACTCCTGCCAACTCCTACCACCAGACTCTTCTTAGGGCGCAGTCACATGGAGCAGAATACCAGATTAGCAAAATAGATTTCAGCCATTAAAAATTTAGTCTTTAGCGGCAAATGTTTCTCTACCGTGAGAGACTAAATTTTGATTGGTTGAAATCTATTCTGCTAATCTGCTATTCTGCTCCATGTGACTGCGCTCTTAGAAACCTTAGAGCTGACCGGGCAATGCAATGCGTCCCTGTGTCCTAGCCTGATGAGGCCGTTCAGTGACCTACCCCCACCATCCGAGTTAGATCTCCCGTTTTCAGTATTCTCGAGCCCAACGCACAATGAAAAGCAAAATGTTAAACGTGGATCGAGTTTTTTGTTCTGAGTTCCGAGTCATTGAGTCGACCGGTATTTTGTTAATAGACATTGGGGCGACCAGCCAAGGGGTCGAATCTCCGAAAAGTCGATTAACCGCCTACATAAGAACACAGTTTTGCCTTGCCCCCACCACTCTAGTTGGATCTCCTGTCTACAGTCTTCTTGTTCAGGTGGTTTCTTACAACACAAACACATGGACCTTTCTATGTGTTTGTGTTATAAGAAACCAACTGAAGTGAACTTTTTTCGGCGAAATTACAGTTCAGCGAATTTCGATTTCGGCAAATCAATACGGAACCCGCTTTCACGTTGTCATGGGACGATACCTGCATGCTCGAACTTCACTCCTTTATTCTTTTTTCGCTTGATGAACGCAAGATGGCTCCACCTCCACTTTCCATTTTACGTGTAGGTGTGCTTTTCTATGTTCTTTTATTCTTTAATGCTATAATCCTTATAGGCCTAAAGGAGCTTCTACAATAGCTCCGTTTGGCAAGTCCAAGTCGGTTGGAGTTGGTTGCGCACGCATGGTGTTGCCAACTGTCGCCGAGTTGAAAATGAAAAAAAAAATTGTGCGTGACATATATATAGTAATATATATAAATATAGTAATAAAAAAATATACAATTAATAAGATGAACTGTCAATACAAATTTTTTTTTATGTTTTTTATTGACATTATAATAAAAGTTTTTCATCATTTTGATTTCACAATATATTAAAAAGGTATTTTCATGAACATAACCTTACAATATTTTTACATTTCATTACATGAGAAGGGCGTAATCATAAAATGGTATTAAATTTAAAAATATTTGAAAAATAATCGAAAACGTGCGTTGACATATTTATTATATTTTTAATTAAATACGATTTTTAAAAATAACTTAACTTAAGATTACATTATTCTCATTAACAGATTATTTTACTATATTATTTTAATGTTATTTTCAGAATTAAATTCAGATTAGAGTATTTAGATTATAGTGTTTAAAATGTTTGTAGAGTCTTAAATGTTTTTTTTTCTTCTAATAAGAAATCTGTTTGTCAGGGAAAAAGTTATTATTTACATGGAAAAATGGAGAATTCAGGAAATTCGATTACAAAAATATTATGGCAACGCATGAAGAAATTAACTTTTTAAAGAATTATCACATATATAGTAATTAAATTCAATGAATTTTAGACGAAAAAATTCATTCATAAAATATTAAACTTTGAAAATTATCTGCATTCTCTAATATTAAAATAAGCAAAAAAAATATTGTAAGGTTATGTTCATGAAAATACCTTTTTAATATATTGTGAAATCAAAATGATGAAAAACTTTTATTATAATGTCAATAAAAAACATAAAAAAAATTTTGTATTGACAGTTCATCTCATTTATTGTATATTTCTTTATTACTATATTTATATATTACAAATATAAAATTCATTGCATGTGTGTATTATTCGGGGGAAAAAATTTTGTTGTTTATAAAAGAAAAATTTAATTTAATTTATATTTTTCTTCTCTTTAAAAAACGATGAGACGGCGGCAACATCAACAGCAACAACAACAAATAATTTATTAAACTTTACAGCGTGATTACAGCTTCAAAAGTACATAATCTCAACTATTTCGTGAGCACGAGATAACGCACAATTTTTTTTTTCATTTTCAACTCGGCGACAGTTGGCAACACCATGCGTGCGCAACCAACTCCAACCAACTTGGACTTGGAGTTGGAGTTGCCAAACGTAGCTATAAGGTTATTCAAGTTGGGTGGGGGAAAGCCAAGATGGTTGCTTGCTGGTGCACCTATCAGCCTATCAGCATTCATTCCCACGAGAAATTTCTCGTGGGAATGAATGCTGATAGGCTGACAGGTGCACCAGCAAGCAACCATCTTGGCTTTCCCCCACCCAACTTGAATAACCTTATTGTAGAAGCTCCTTAAGCAGAATAGCTTCGCGAAAGACGTTCGCGAACGTGAAACATGAGTTAAAGAAGGACAGAAATATATTCGTATCCGTTTCTATCTCATGTATCTCGTTCGCGAATTATTGTGCGTTGGCCTTAATTCGATACTTTTCGAGTTTCGACTTTCTTCAATTCGACCTTTTTATGCTATGTTTTTTTTAGAATAGGACCGTAGTTCGCCTGAGAGTATCGGCTGTCAAATTATGAGAACGTATCATTCTTAGTGGTACAATGTTTGTTAAACAATATAATATTTTTGTTTCAAAATCAGAAGGAGACATAAGAAATAAAGATATGGAATTGGATAAAAAATGGTATTCTGCACCTTTAAGTGATGGCTTTTGTTTAGGAGTAATTGATGGGCACGGTGATCCTGAGGTTGTTGATTTTGTTTATAAAAATTTTATAACTTACATCGGAGAAGAGAATCTGATCAGCGAAGAAGTCAAAAAAACATTAGAAGCGATTAACAATGGATTCATAAGAATGCTAGAGGCTTTAATACTGAAATTTGGTAAGTACAGTACCGTTCAGAATTGTGAATCCCCAATTTTTTTGTATGAATGAAAAACTAAGTATAAGTATTAAAACTGAAACTTCTTTTCATTTATTTTACAAATGGTAATTAGATTCTGAGTAGAATAATATATAATGAAGTCATTTTCACGACTTTTTATTTGGATATGTTTAAAAAAGTCGATTTTTTAAATCATAAATTTTCTTTAAAAATTAATATAACCTTTTAAATATTGAACATTTTTTAATGGTACTAGGCTTGTTTTAAATGTAATTTTCTATAGGATTTAAATTACTTACGGCCACTTTTGTAATTTTTTGCATTTTTCACTTTACTTTTTTTAAGGAAGAATCAGACAAACATTGAAAGTGAGGTTATGTTTTTGTGTAAAATTTGGCTTTTAATTAGAAACAGAATCTTTTATTGTAATTTTGTTTAGTCGAAAGTTGCTATATGTTATTTACAACAAAATTAATCAATAAAAAGTACATTTAAACAAAAATTAAAAAATCTCACTTGCAGAAACAAAATCGCAAAATTCTGAAAAAGTTTCTGCAGGTGAGATTTTTTTAATTTGTGTTTAAATGTACTTTTTATTGGTTCATTTTGTTGTAAATAACAAATACCAACTTTCGAATAAACAAAATTACAATAAAAGATCATGTTTCTAATTGAAAAAGTCTAATTTTACACAAAAACATAACCTCACTTTCAATGTTTGTCTGATTGTTCCTTAACTAATGAAATACATTTCTTATAGATGAGAACGGTAAAAACGGATCTGAGATTGGCTTGTCACTTAGTGTAGCAATTGTAAAGTTGAACAAGATTTTTTTTCTGAATTTTGGAAATAGCAAGATTGTTTTAGGAATTAAAGGCAGTCAAAACGATTGGGTAAGCCAAACCCTAACAAGAGAAAACAATTCCAACAATGTGGGTCTGCTTAATGGATTGAACGAGATTAAAAGTAAATAATATATTCTTATTTTATATTTGTATTTATTTATATCCATTTGTTGTCAAGTTTAAGGAAATAATCTAATAATATCTCAGAATTAAAAATTGTTATTTTTTTAAAAAAAGTTAGCTAAGTTTAGTATTATCACAAAATGTCACCTATTTTGCTAATTTGTCACCTTTTTTTTATGATTTTGCTCTTTTTTTTTAGGTTCAAATATATTAATTTTTTGTTAATAATTTATAAATTTACAGGGTCTTTGAAAGTTCTTAACAACTTTAACTTATAATTTTTACTAGAGATCTGTAGTAAAATAATTTGCTTTAAATTAGACATCAAGTTTTTGATCTTTAATACTTAAATATTCTGAATAATGCTTGATAAAATATTTGTAATTGACGAGTATAAGTCAGGGAAAAGCCAGGAAATTTTTTCTTAAAGTTCTTAGACGTCCTGATTAAAATTTTTTTTATCTTACTTTATTTCTATATATATTTATTAGATTGCAGTTCAGGTTTTATGAAAAGTTTTATTTTGTCTGGTACCATACATATATTTTTAATGGTAAAAAGCAAATTAAAATTTTCATTTTCTGAAAACATTTATTCAGAAAAGAAATTTTATTCAAAAAATGCAGTAAAGTATAGTTGTAGCTAAGGTCCCTTTCACCGTGAATGGGCTCATATATAAAAACTTTTTTCAGAATTTTGTGCCAGTATTACTTTTCCTCTCAGCTTAAAATAAGTATTTTAAAAGACGACATTTGATATTCAGACAAAACAAAATTCATGAAGTTAAATATTGTGAATAGTTTAAATTCCGGATATTGAATACTGGGACAAATTCAAGTTCAGAAACTGAAAACTTAGGACAATCAAAGTTTGATGAATTGTATATTCTATTAATTTAGTTTTGGTGGAAATGATAGCTACCCGATTATTTTAAAGAAACTTCAGTTTCATAATATTTGTAAGATGTAGAATTTCTATAAATTATTATTAATATTAAACACTTTTTCTATTGCAGATCTGCAAAATCTTACAGATAAAGAAAAGACAGCCATATCTTTTCTTCCGAACGTTACAGTAATAAATGTTGATAGTAGGAAAAGATGTTTGGTTTTAGCCACAAGCAATTTTTGGAGTGCAATCAATTCCACGGAAGCTGTAAAAGCTGTCCAAACAGAAGAAGAAAGTAGAGATCTCTATTTATACAAGGACAATAACAAATATGTAAGTAAACTACCCCTCATTTTTCACCAGCTATCAACTCAATTCTAACATTATATTTTGTCTTTTTTTTTTTACTCATAACCATTTTAAAGGTTCAACATTAAATAAATAAAACAATAAATAAATAAAATAATAATAATAAATAATAATAATAGTAATAATAATAATAAATTAACTATAATAATCTTCGTATCGTATTCGTTCATTCTTTCAAATTTAATAAATTTATATTTCAAACCATCCAATTTTTTTAGTCATACTTTGTTAGTGATAAAAACATTTATTATTTGAATCCTAATTTGTAACAAAATTTATTACAAATCTTAATAAATAATAATTTTTTTCAAACTTAAATTTAGTTAAAACATTTTAAATAAAAATGAATTTAATTCTGAAAGTATACACAAAAGGTATTAAAGCTAAAAATGTTGGTCAGATCTTATTTTAGCGTGCTTACTTTTTATAATTACTTCCAATGTTTTAGAAAGAATAATAAATAATTAAAGAATAAGATTAATTTAAAAAGTTCGTTATTTAATACTTTTTTAGACAAAACTATAAAAGAAATACATGAAAGTACTAAAATTAATAAAAATAATTATTATTTCCTGGTGCGTTGGAATCATATTTGCTCAAAAATTGCACTTGGAATTTGAAATGATTAAATTTTTAGAAAGAATAAAAATCCAAAGGCTGTCAAAAACTTTTTTGACCAAGTTTTTCACAATTACAATGCTTGCAAAAATTACTATTAAAATAAATTTTTAGAAATATAATGGATTCCATGATGTAGCTGAAAAAAGGTGAACCTTTTCCTTCAATTCTTACAACAAATAAAAATTTCGAAAAGGAAGTCAATGATCATGTTATAAAATTGGTTAAAAATTGTTGACTAATATTATTTTATGACCATCGAATCGTTTGTTAAGAATTACTATAAACATTTGTTTGTAAAAGTAAATACAGTAAACAAAATCTTAAAACTGTTTCAAACGTATTTTCAACATTGCCTTAAACTCATGAAAAGCTGGATGTACGATTCTCTTATTAATGTTTTTCAAAAACTAAAAATTTAAAACTATTTAACAGTAATTATTTATTTAATTATTAGTATTTGATAGAATTTAATTGTTTTATTGTATGACCAATCCAATTCCTTGTGAAATATTTTTATATGAATTTGTTTGTTGAATTAAGAAAATTCATTTATGTTACTGAAAAGTTATGGTCGAAAAAAAAATTTGACCAGTTCTTGAAAAACACACTGAATAGGACTAAATAAAAAATGGATTGTTTGAAATTTAAATCTATAAAATTAATATGAATTAAAATTAAAGGCAAATAAGAAGTGAATGAAGTTACAATTAAATAAATTAAAATAAAATAGAATAAAATTTTCGACATTTTCATAAATTTAATTTCAAGTTTAATTAAGATTAATTTTTAAGAATAATTGACCAGACGGTTAATAAAAGTACTACACAGAATAATATACAAATAATTAAATTTCTACTTTAATCAATTAAGTTTTAATTTAATAAAAATTGGTATTAATTAAAATTGGTATTAATTAAATTAATTATCAATTAAAATCTAAGAAGTAAATGTTTTAACCACTGAAACAATAGGATTAAATTAAAGTTAGTTGTTTAAAAAATAAAATCTAATGGAATTCAAATAATTTAAAACATTATGATCATTATATTATTAATTAATTTAAAATGAAACTAATTGTAAGTTTATATTGCTAGTAATAATAATAATACAATAATTTCATCATTATTTGACATTTTTTTCAGATATTTCGATTTGAGCGAAATATATCATCAATTTTATGTACTGATGCGCTTGAAAAGTTGTCTGTTTTAAGAAAGGGTAGTAATGATATGATCGTTACAACTATGGTATTTAATAAACGTAATAGTTCCTCAACAAACGGATACAATTCATCAAATTTAAAAAATGCTAAATACGTGACAATGAAAGATAAGAGCAAATTAAACAATAACTGCGAACTTAATCAACTTTGCCCTATTGTCGAAGATGGAGTCTTTAAAAAACCACAACCCATTTGTACATCTCGCCTTGTTACTAAGCGAAAAATAGAAGTCGATGAAGAAAGTACGTCACACCATAAAATTCTCAAAACATAGCCTTTCAAAGTAATTTATTTTACGAAAATTTCATCTTTTTGATACTTTTTGAGGCGAAGTTTTAAAATCGTAATTTTAAAACAATTATAATAATAATTAAGATTCAAGAATAAAATTAAGTATTCTAAAGATTAGAATATACAAAATTGTAGCTTCCCGTTACATAAATGTAATACATAAACTACATATTTCAATAAAATTTGAAAAATTAATCCGCATTAATTTTTTTTTAAATTTTGATTTTATACTTTTCTTAAGTTTATGAAATTCACATTATCAAGATGAGTAAATTGTATATTTCGATACAAGGTCCCAAACGAAGACTTGGGCTCACATCTCGTGAAACGTCAAGGGGGAAGGCAACAATTTTTCAATCTGTAAGATTGAAAAATTTAACTATGTAGCATAATTTTGTAATAAGTTGCAATTAAACAATATAATTTCTTTAAAAAATTGTCAAAATTATTATTTTCAGTTCGTTGTGCGCAAATTACTTTTGTGGCTTCAAAAAGTTGCAAAATTGGAAAAAGATTGCAACCTCGTATAGTCAATACGGTAAAGAGTTATAAATGTAAAATATAATTTGTTTAAACAATTGTCAAAATTGTTATTTTAACTTTTTTATTTGTGTTATACTTCAATGGCTTTGAATAGTTGCAAAATTAGGAAAAAGTTTTATCTTCGTAGCTTAATTTAGTAAAAAGTTCTAAGGAATACAGTTTTTGATCGAAAACTTCTAAAAAATGTACCAACAAAGTTTTTGTAATATAATAAAGTTTCACATTACATTTAACTTTTTCTTGGCATCTACCAAACATTTTATGTAACTCTGATATTCTATTAAAATGTAAATTTGAGATTTGACTCAAATCGAAAATAGTTGTATTTATTACGTGATATTACGAGTTTTGTTACATTTCAATTTAAGAAATTATATAATTGTCCAAATTCTCAACTCCACTAATTTTTAGTCGTATTATTATTTTTCTAATTTATAGAATGAAAAAGGAATTCATTAAAGGAATAAAAAATTCCTGAATTTTGTTAGAAATTCAAGGACTTTTCTAGGTTTTTCAGAAATTCCAGGTCGCTAAAATCCCTGAATTAATCAAGATTTATAGATTACAATAAAATAAAAAAATATCTCAAATTATTTCATTTTTCGGGGATATTTTCGATATTTCGAAAAGTTAGGAACCAATTTCAATGAAACTTTTTGGAAACAATAAAAACTAACTTTTTGCAATCAAAAAAATAACTTTCGCATAAAAAAAATTTTAAAGACAAATTTCATTTTTAATCCACAGAAAACTGATTTTTTTACATTTTTTGATAATTGAACAAGGCTGGAGAGAAAATTATTGGTCCGATTGTTACAAAATTTATATGGTAATTTTTGAAGCGCTCAAATTTGGTACGCGTTTAATTTTAGAGTCTGAAAATTGGGACCTTTTTAATTTTTAAAGCGCTCACATTTTTATGCATTCAAATCAAAACATTTTCATATTTTAAAATGTTCAAATTTAAATGCGTTCAATTTTTGAATCGTTAAAATTTCGAAAAATTCAAAACTATAAGCTCTTAAATTTAAAAATGATTAATTTTGAACGGATTGAAAACTTCTTATTGGACCTAGTGGAGGTTGTAGGTATTAAAAAACTAAAAAGAATGGTATGAATAAAAACTTCGATACACCCTAAAAATCTCATTTTAGAGCCCAAAAACGGTTTTTACGAAGATTTCTGTACAAACCACGTTGTAATTTTGCCATTTTTTGTCCGAATAAAAAGTTTTTTTTTCATTTTGAAGCTGAAGAAAAGCTCTTTGCAAACATCTAAGACATTTTTGGTTACAAATTGAATTCGAAAGGATACAGAGCAAAAACTTTTTGAAAGTTTGATTTTTTAATTGAATTTTCAACTTTAAGTCTAATTTTCGTCTCTTTATTCTATATAAATTATATTTTTCCTCAACGTATATCAAAAGCGTAGTCAATTTAGTTTTTATAAAATCGAATCTAACTGACAAAAAAATTATTTTTAGCTTAAGTGAAGTTTAAGAAACCAACAAAATAAATATTTCTAGCTTCAGTGAAGTTCAAGAAACTCCCTTAAAACCCCTCCCAGCGCCTCGTCTACTTAGCGCGGGGATTCCCGAGGATCCGTGATGGCAACCGCCTCTGGAGCAGTGTTGCCAACGACATGGAAATTTCTTCCGTCTCGGGAAATTTTACGGGAAATGCATAAGTTCCGGGAATTTCTGTGGAAATCGTCAAATAGTGTAATTTTTCCCGCAAATTTGTAATTTTCTGCTGGTTACTGCTTGTGACATCTGGAGTCTTTTTCTAGTAAATTATCTAGGGAATTTCTCTATTTGATAAAATAAATATAAAATTTCTTTTATGATTTGAAATTATTTATTTTAAATTTAGGATAAAATAATATTCGCAAAAATATTTTAAATAAATCGATAAAATAAATAGTATTAAAATAAGGTTTTATGTTTTAAAAGATGAGTCATAAGTTAAAAATAGAAAATGACTCAACAAAACCGTTAAAGTAAAATATTATATTTTATTTTAAAATAGAGGTAAAAATGACTCATACATAGGAAGTATTATTCTAAAGATAGCCATATTCCAGAGAAATATAATTTTTTTTTCTCTTCTTTTTTATTTTATAATTTCAAACTCTCTTTTCCTATTGGTTAGAAAATACGTCATCGGCAATCTGATTGGTTAAAAAATAATAGAGAGAATAAATTCTTTCTATTTTACCGGGTATATAAAGACTATTTTGAGCCTAGATTTTTCAGATTTTATTCAAATCTTGTTCTGAATACTGCAGAGTCTCTCCGCAAAATAATCGCTTGTGACTACAAATAAATTTTTAACAATTTTTGTTAAAGTGAAATATGTAATAAACTTAAACTTTTGAGTTTATAAAAAGTGTTAGACTTATTAGCAATTGTGAATTTTAAAAAACAAGACTTATTAGCAATTGCAAATTTTCAAAGAAAAGACTTATTAGCAATTGTGAACTTCTGTAAAAGAAAAAACTTATTAATGATTGTGAATTCTAAAAAGAGAAAAACTAATTAATAATTGTGAATTAATAATTAAACATTCCAAGTTTAAATAAAATTGGTTTTTTACCCAAGAAGGGTTTTTTCCAATCAAATTGAGTGTTTTATTTATAAATTATCCCAAGGGAACATTTATTCAATAAAGACTAAATAAATTTCAATAATATTGAAATTGAAATTCAATATTCGTTTTTAAACGAAGTTCGCGGTCCAAGGATCCAGCCTGTGATTGGTCGTGCTGTTCGGAGCTGACGGAAATCCAGTAAATAATTTCTGGGACGTGACACTGCTTTAGAAAAGAAATATACGATAGATGGTGTGAGAGATCATATTCGCCAGAGATGGGTTATAAATTAAGTGGATAATAATTCACTTACCCATCTCTGGTGCTTACGTTAACGTCAACGTTCAGAAAACCAGTTATTGTGAATTCTCCATAAATCTATCCTTCTGGTTGTGTTTGTGGACTAGTGTTAATGTCGATGATGCCGATGTCTACTCGTAATTCAATATTTCAAGGTGCTTTTATACCTCAAATTTCGATCGGATGAACATTATTTCTGGACCGTGAAAAGTCATTTTCACGGCGGGTATTTTTGAATTGTTTTATACAAAAAATGTTTTCTTAAGAAATATAATATTAAATAATTGTTTTAATATGTAAGAACACTTTAAAATAGTGATAGAGAGATGATTTGATTAAAAAATTTAGCAAATTTTGCTTTAAAACGTTTTCTGCCACAAGAAAGTGTAAAATGACGATGTTTGTGAAATGGTTTGTACAGTGCTTCTTCCTTGTGAGTGTCTCTCAGAGTTTTGTTTATGTTATGTCGGTTCTTTTTAACTTGTAATAAATAATGAGTGCTGAAAATAAATCGGTAAGTTGAAATGTTTATCAAATAAATTTAAATTCAACTAGTTGTTTCGAATAACTGAAAGAAACATGTACACATGTACACTGTACAAACCATTTCACAAACATCGTCATTTTACACTTTCTTGTAGCAGAAACGTTTTAAAGCAAAATTTGCTAAATTTTTCAATCAAATCATCTTTTTATCACTATTTTAAAGTGTTCTTACATATTAAAACAATTATTTAATATTATATTTCTTAAAAAAACATTTTTTGTTTAAAACAATTCAAAAATACCCGCCGTGAAAATGACTTTTCACGCATTTTCACGGTCCAGAAATAATGTTCATCTGATCGAAATTTGAGGTATAAAAGCACCTTCAGTGTTTAAATGTTATTTTGAATTGTGGGAAATTTTCCGGGAAATTTCTGAACTTGTCCAGGAAAATTTGGGAATTTCGTATCGAGAAAGTAGGAAGTTACGGTCGCTCACTCTGGCAACACTGCTCTGGAGGGAGAAGTCCCTTGTGCACAGGGATGTCAAGTTACGCGTAAAGATACGGTCACACGACTTTTGGAAAAACCATTCATGTCTTTCTCTCTCCTAAGACAGAGGCATAAGATTGTCTCACTCTGCATTTTCTTACATTTCCCAAAGACGGAAAATGCAGAGTGAGACAAACTTATGCGTCTGTAATAGGAGAGAGAAAGACAAGAATGGTTTTTCCAAAAGTCGTGTAACCGTACCCTAACTTCGAGTTTTCTACGTATAATACATATGTATAATACGTATAATACCTATGTATTATACGTCAAGTATTATACTTGCGCATCCCTGCTTGTGCTCGATTGTACGGTTCCCGACGTTAGCTTGCCTGGCTCTATACGAGAGTTACATATCGGCGTTCAACCAACTCGGCCATTAACACGAGTGACGCTCAGTGAACAAGATTTTTTTTACAAACCAATGAGTGAATTGTGCTGTGCACCCGTCCAGTTGTCGAGAATCCAAAATGTTTAACGTTTTCGGCTCGATGGTGGGCTTGCTAAAGCTCGACACCGTCTGCATAGACAACGTCTTCAGACTGCACTACAAAGCCACAGTCATCATCCTGATCGCTTTCTCGCTCCTGGTCACCTCCAGACAGTACATTGGCAACCCCATCAACTGCATTGTCAACGGAATCCCCGAGCATATCATGGACAGCTACTGCTGGTTCTACTCGACATTCACCATCCCCAATCGTGTCGGGATAATCGGCAAAGATGTTGTGCATCGTGGTGTCGCCTCGTTTCGTTTTTTTTAATCTACTGACGATTTTATTACTTTTTGGGATATCATCTAGCGTATAAATACCGTTAAAAGTAGTTTTGATTACGGGATTAAGAGTAACAAAGAAACATAGGTAATGTAAACATTAATTTGTATTTTTTCACATGTAAACTATCAAATTAAACCTAACCAAAAACTGCGTGTTTCTGAGAACTAGCAAATTTTAAATGATTGTGAATGACTAAATTTGGTATATGGTCAATTCGTTCAGATCAATTTACTTACTAAGAATAAAGTCGGAATTCTTTGCACTCGTTTATTGGTTCAATTGATTACATTACATGCATTTACACATGTAAAATGTCAAATTGAACCTAACCAAAAACTGAGTGTCTCTGAGAACTAGCAAATTTTAAATGATTGTGAATATCAGTGTAGGATCCGCAGTGTAGGATCCGCAGTGTAGGATCCGCAGTGTAGGATCCGCAGTGTAGGATCCGCAGTGTAGGATCCGCAGTGAAGGATCCGCAGTGTAGGATCCGCAGTGTAGGATCCGCAGTGTAGGATCCGCAGTGTAGGATCCGCAGTGAAGGATCCGCAGTGAAGGATCCGCAGTGAAGGATCCGCAGTGTAGGATCCGCAGTGTAGGATCCGCAGTGTAGGATCCGCAGTGTAGGATCCGCAGTGTAGGATCCGCAGTGTAGGATCCGCAGTGTAGGATCCGCAGTGTAGGATCCGCAGTGTAGGATCCGCAGTGTAGGATCCGCAGTGTAGGATCCGCAGTGTAGGATCCGCAGTGTAGGATCCGCAGTGTAGGATCCGCAGTGTAGGATCCGCAGTGTAGGATCCGCAGTGTAGGATCCGCAGTGTAGGATCCGCAGTGTAGGATCCGCAGTGTAGGATCCGCAGTGTAGGATCCGCAGTGTAGGATCCGCAGTGTAGGATCCGCAGTGTAGGATCCGCAGTGTAGGATCCGCAGTGTAGGATCCGCAGTGTAGGATCCGCAGTGTAGGATCCGCAGTGTAGGATCCGCAGTGTAGGATCCGCAGTGTAGGATCCGCAGTGTAGGATCCGCAGTGTAGGATCCGCAGTGTAGGATCCGCAGTGTAGGATCCGCAGTGTAGGACCCGCAGTGTAGGATCCGCAGTGTAGGATCCGCAGTGTAGGATCCGCAGTGTAGGATCCGCAGTGTAGGATCCGCAGTGTAGGATCCGCAGTGTAGGATCCGCAGTGTAGGATCCGCAGTGTAGGATCCGCAGTGTAGGATCCGCAGTGTAGGATCCGCAGTGTAGTATCCGCAGTGTAGTATCCGCAGTGTAGTATCCGCAGTGTAGTATCCGCAGTGTAGTATCCGCAGTGTAGTATCCGCAGTGTAGTATCCGCAGTGTAGTATCCGCAGTGTAGTATCCGCAGTGTAGTATCCGCAGTGTAGTATCCGCAGTGTAGTATCCGCAGTGTAGTATCCGCAGTGTAGTATCCACAGTGTAGTATCCACAGTGTAGTATCCACAGTGTAGTATCCACAGTGTAGTATCCACAGTGTAGTATCCACAGTGTAGTATCCACAGTGTAGTATCCACAGTGTAGTATCCACAGTGTAGTATCCACAGTGTAGTATCCACAGTGTAGTATCCACAGTGTAGTATCCACAGTGTAGTATCCACAGTGTAGTATCCACAGTGTAGTATCCACAGTGTAGGATCCACAGTGTAGGATCCACAGTGTAGTATCCACAGTGTAGTATCCACAGTGTAGTATCCACAGTGTAGTATCCACAGTGTAGTATCCACAGTGTAGGATCCACAGTGTAGGATCCACAGTGTAGGATCCACAGTGTAGGATCCACAGTGTAGGATCCACAGTGTAGGATCCACAGTGTAGGATCCACAGTGTAGGATCCACAGTGTAGTATCCACAGTGTAGTATCCACAGTGTAGTATCCACAGTGTAGTATCCACAGTGTAGTATCCACAGTGTAGGATCCACAGTGTAGGATCCACAGTGTAGGATCCACAGTGTAGGATCCACAGTGTAGGATCCACAGTGTAGGATCCACAGTGTAGGATCCACAGTGTAGGATCCACAGTGTAGGATCAACAGTGTAGTATCCACAGTGTAGGATCCACAGTGTAGGATCCACAGTGTAGGATCCACAGTGTAGTTTCCGCAGTGTAGTATCCGCAGTGTAGTATCCGCAGTGTAGTATCCGCAGTGTAGTATCCGCAGTGTAGTATCCGCAGTGTAGTATCCGCAGTGTAGTATCCGCAGTGTAGTATCCGCAGTGTAGTATCCGCAGTGTAGTATCCGCAGTGTAGTATCCACAGTGTAGGATTTACAGTGTAGGATCCACAGTGTAGGATCCACAGTGTAGGATCCACAGTGTAGGATTTACAGTGTAGGATTTACAGTGTAGGATCCACAGTGTAGGATCCACAGTGTAGGATCCACAGTGTAGGATCCACAGTGTAGGATCCACAGTGTAGGATCCACAGTGTAGGATCCACAGTGTAGGATCCACAGTGTAGGATCCACAGTGTAGGATCCACAGTGTAGGATCCACAGTGTAGGATCCACAGTGTAGGATCCACAGTGTAGGATCCACAGTGTAGGATCCACAGTGTAGGATCCACAGTGTAGGATCCACAGTGTAGGATCCACAGTGTAGGATCCACAGTGTAGGATCCACAGTGTAGGATCCACAGTGTAGGATCCACAGTGTAGGATCCACAGTGTAGGATCCACAGTGTAGGATCCACAGTGTAGGATCCACAGTGTAGGATCCACAGTGTAGGATCCACAGTGTAGGATCCACAGTGTAGGATCCGCAGTGTAGTATCCGCAGTGTAGTATCCACAGTGTAGTATCCACAGTGTAGTATCCACAGTGTAGTATCCACAGTGTAGTATCCACAGTGTAGTATCCACAGTGTAGTATCCACAGTGTAGTATCCACAGTGTAGGATCCACAGTGTAGGATCCACAGTGTAGGATCCACAGTGTAGGATCCACAGTGTAGGATCCACAGTGTAGGATCCACAGTGTAGGATCCACAGTGTAGGATCCACAGTGTAGGATCCACAGTGTAGGATCCACAGTGTAGGATCCACAGTGTAGGATCCACAGTGTAGGATCCACAGTGTAGGATCCACAGTGTAGTATCCACAGTGTAGTATCCACAGTGTAGTATCCACAGTGTAGTATCCACAGTGTAGTATCCACAGTGTAGTATCCACAGTGTAGTATCCACAGTGTAGTATCCACAGTGTAGTATCCACAGTGTAGTATCCACAGTGTAGTATCCACAGTGTAGTATCCACAGTGTAGTATCCACAGTGTAGTATCCACAGTGTAGTATCCACAGTGTAGGATCCACAGTGTAGGATCCACAGTGTAGGATCCACAGTGTAGGATCCACAGTGTAGGATCCACAGTGTAGTATCCACAGTGTAGTATCCACAGTGTAGTATCCACAGTGTAGGATCCACAGTGTAGGATCCACAGTGTAGGATCCACAGTGTAGGATCCACAGTGTAGGATCCACAGTGTAGGATCCACAGTGTAGGATCCACAGTGTAGGATCCACAGTGTAGGATCCACAGTGTAGGATCCACAGTGTAGGATCCACAGTGTAGGATCCACAGTGTAGGATCCACAGTGTAGGATCCACAGTGTAGGATCCACAGTGTAGGATCCACAGTGTAGGATCCACAGTGTAGGATCCACAGTGTAGGATCCACAGTGTAGGATCCACAGTGTAGGATCCACAGTGTAGGATCCACAGTGTAGGATCCACAGTGTAGGATCCACAGTGTAGGATCCACAGTGTAGGATCCACAGTGTAGGATCCACAGTGTAGGATCCACAGTGTAGGATCCACAGTGTAGGATCCACAGTGTAGGATCCACAGTGTAGGATCCACAGTGTAGGATCCACAGTGTAGGATCCACAGTGTAGGATCCACAGTGTAGGATCCACAGTGTAGGATCCACAGTGTAGGATCCACAGTGTAGGATCCACAGTGTAGGATCCACAGTGTAGGATCCACAGTGTAGGATCCACAGTGTAGGATCCACAGTGTAGGATCCACAGTGTAGGATCCACAGTGTAGGATCCACAGTGTAGGATCCACAGTGTAGGATCCACAGTGTAGGATCCACAGTGTAGGATCCACAGTGTAGGATCCACAGTGTAGGATCCACAGTGTAGGATCCACAGTGTAGGATCCACAGTGTAGTATCCGCAGTGTAGTATCCGCAGTGTAGTATCCGCAGTGTAGTATCCGCAGTGTAGTATCCGCAGTGTAGTATCCGCAGTGTAGTATCCGCAGTGTAGTATCCGCAGTGTAGTATCCGCAGTGTAGTATCCGCAGTGTAGTATCCGCAGTGTAGTATCCGCAGTGTAGTATCCGCAGTGTAGTATCCGCAGTGTAGTATCCGCAGTGTAGTATCCGCAGTGTAGTATCCGCAGTGTAGTATCCGCAGTGTAGTATCCGCAGTGTAGTATCCGCAGTGTAGTATCCGCAGTGTAGTATCCGCAGTGTAGTATCCGCAGTGTAGTATCCACAGTGTAGTATCCGCAGTGTAGTATCCACAGTGTAGTATCCACAGTGTAGTATCCACAGTGTAGTATCCACAGTGTAGTATCCACAGTGTAGTATCCACAGTGTAGTATCCACAGTGTAGTATCCACAGTGTAGTATCCACAGTGTAGTATCCACAGTGTAGTATCCACAGTGTAGTATCCACAGTGTAGTATCCACAGTGTAGTATCCACAGTGTAGTATCCACAGTGTAGTATCCACAGTGTAGTATCCACAGTGTAGTATCCACAGTGTAGTATCCACAGTGTAGTATCCACAGTGTAGTATCCACAGTGTAGTATCCACAGTGTAGTATCCACAGTGTAGTATCCACAGTGTAGTATCCACAGTGTAGTATCCACAGTGTAGTATCCACAGTGTAGTATCTATTGCATTTCAATGAGACATAATTTTTCTATATGCTCACCAAATTTTATTAAATTTCATTTACAAGCAACAGAGTAATTCCAAATTTAGTGGAAAGGTAACAAAATATTCAGTTGTTAATAAATAATTAAAAACTTAATTTTTTTAAAAACGCATTTTAGGAATGTTTTTAATTCGGCTTCCTGCAATAGATTATGAAAAAAAATGTTTTAAATTTGAAAATTCAGTTTTAAGTGGCCGAGTTGGGAAATTTTCACCCATTACTTATTTCATATGCCTTGATTTCTATATTCAGTTTTTATTATAAAGCATTGTGATCTTTATTATCGTAAAACTAACAGAAACTGTTGTAACATAATTAAATAGGAATAAATTGTTTTACAGATCAAAAGAAATTCCTTCGTATAAAACGAGTGGTGGCCCTGAAAAGGGCCGTTTGTTTACAATCATGCTTTGAAAATGTGACAAGAATAACATTTTCACCATCTTACTTCCTGGCAACCTTCTTTGCCGCGGGCTTTTTTGCTTTTGGTGCAGCAGCTTTCTTTGGGGAAGCTTTTGCCTTTTTTGGAGCAGCTTTAGTGGTTTTAGGTTTGGCAGCGGTGGATTTTGCCTTTGGTGGTTTTGCCGCAACTTTCGGGGTCTTCTTTTTTTCGGCAACAGCTTTCTTGGTCTTGGCTGCCACAGCCTTTTTCGGAGAAGCTGCTTTCTTAGCCTTAGGAGCAGCAGCTTTGGGTTTAGCAGCAGGAGTCTTAGCCTTGGGCTTAGTTTTACCTTCAGCCTTGGTGACGTTCAATTTGAAGGATCCTGCAGCTCCTTTTCCTTTAGTTTGGATCAAGGCCTTATTGGCAACTGCAGCTTTCAAATACTTTCTGATGAAAGGGGCTTGCTTCTCGACATCGACTTTGTAGGTGGCAGCGATGTATTTCTTGATGGCTTGGAGGGAAGAGCCACCTCTTTCCTTCAAAGATGCGATGGCTGCATTAACCATCTCTGATGCTGGTGGATGACTGGCTTTAGCACGGGGCTTTTTTGCCTTCGCAGCTGCAGCCTTTTTAGGAGTTGCAACTGCAGGCGCTGCTGGTGATTCTACTTTATCGGTCATTTTGATAATGAAACAATTCGAAAAAAAGTTTAATAACTCTTGAGATACTCTCAACGCAACTGGTGAAAGAGAAATGAAAATTTTCCCTGACGATCCGTGACTTAGGGGATTGCACGGACGGTGAAGAAAGACCCTTACGCTCGTGCGCCGCTTGCCATTCGAATTCTCGATAACTTGGGAACGTCATTCAAAAAATTTGTTAACTTTTAAGTGTTAACGCTTTAATAAATCGTTCTAAATATCTTTAATTTCAATTTTACGAATATTTTACTTTTTGACTAATAAAAAATAATTTTTATTTTTACATCATTCTTGGGTAGAATTAAACATTTTTCGAAGCTCTGCTTACATTGATCGAGCGTACCAAGTTTCAAAAATTGTTAAAAATATGTTAACAAATTCCATTGTCAAAAATTTGAGTTTGCAAATTAATTCTGTATTTGTTCCCCTTTATGAATATTTAATTTGTTTATATTTTAACAATATATTGAAGGTGTTACGAGTAGTTTAATTTCAGTATCAGTTCAAATTTTTGATATGGTGAGCGTAAACGTGTAGAATGATTGTCTTGATCAATAATGAAAAAAATTTTAACATTTTTTTAGCATTGTTACATGTATAAATTTTAAACTTAATTTATCGTTTGAGGAATTTTTATTTTTAACTATGGACTTGCAAAATAAAGGAAAATTTTTACATGCTCCAATAAAGAGTTTATGTACATACATATATGTAAATATGAACTGAACAGTTAAAAGGGACCTTACTTACGAAAAAATCAATTTTTTATTGATTTGTGTCCAGATCACATATATTTATTACTTTCAGTACATATACTAATCTATAATTAATATTAAAATGTCATTTTTTTAATGTTTGAAAAAAAGGTAACAAATGAATTATTTACGGAAAATCTCCTTTCACTTGTAAAAAGCTTGTATAATATTAAAAAGAAATTAATGAAAATTTGTTTCTAAATAAACATAAAGGACTACCTGCTTTGGAGATTAAAAAATTTATTGCACAGCCGTAGCAGATTCCGTTCACAACTGCGCATCGTGTTAAGTTTTGCAAACTTGCAGCAAGCTTATGCCAAGTTTGCCCTGCAAGCTTGCCATATGAGGCCTATTTGTTACTTGCACCAAACATGCTATATGTTAGAACTGCAATCTTGCACGGCAAGCTTTCTGTAAGTCTGTTGCAACAATTGTGCTGACTGGAATTAATGTGCAAAATAATTCGTTTGTATATCTATTTAATTTTTTATTACGCTAGCGTTTTTATTAATCTCAATTTTTCATCAACGATTGAAGCATTAATAGTTTAAAATTTTAGCAAATTGAAACTTTAGTCAATTAAAATTTAGATGAATTGAAATTTAATTAATTTTTAAAAATTAAATTAAATCCACTCAGTACGTGACATCATTTGTGGCCGGTGCCTAAGTTATAAATTTTAAAAAATTCCAGATCTTTATTATCAATTTAAAATTTTGTAAAAATTAGGAAAAATATTTTAGTTTACAAGAATTTATGCATAAAATTTGTTTTATAAAAATAAATAAAATATTTTTAACCCTTAAAGTGCATCGTTGAAAATTCGATCATTCAGCGCATCGCGGGTGCCTGACACCCAAGTGACTTTGAAGGTTGCTTACTCAGCCGCTATTGAATATTTTGTTACAAAAATTTTATCCTACATGGTTTAACATATCTATTTTAGTATGCAAGTAGCACTTTAATCATTT
The DNA here is from genome assembly GCF_019393585.1 of Leptopilina boulardi. Classification (NCBI taxonomy): domain Eukaryota; kingdom Metazoa; phylum Arthropoda; class Insecta; order Hymenoptera; family Figitidae; genus Leptopilina; species Leptopilina boulardi. Next base: position 27,035 of record NW_026137824.1, read on the forward strand.
ATTCATTTTAATTATATGAGATGATATCCGATTTTTTCGAATTAAGTAATGTTTTCGAGAGTCCCAAAATTGGGCTGGGTGTCAAACACCCCCCATGCACTTTAAAGGTTAAACTAAACTAGATGTTTTTTGGGTTGTTGATTATCAATTTGTGGTTGAAATGAATAATTTGAAAGTTATAAAGATTGTGAATGGTACATCTGTTTGCTTTTATTTAATTATCTGATTCCGCCACTGAGAATCTTTTCTTTAGGTTAACTTAAGATTTGACAAAGTAAAGAATAATTTAAAGTCTATTTTATGATTGAATATGTAATGAAGAGTTACTAACCAAGTTTGTTGCGAATATATACTAGTATTCACGAATAACTGACCTTCCGTTGAATAAGCCCTATAAATCTGAAATCAATTTGTTATGTGGTTTTGAAAAAAATTGTTACCAAAAATCATTACATAACGATTTCTTTATTTCTTATTTTTAAGATCAATCAATGGAGCAGTTAGAAACAAAATAATTTCAACGTAAAAAAATGTGTTGGCCCTGAAAAGGGCCGATTGTGTTTGGAAGGTGTTGGAAAAAAATTAAGCACGTTCTCCTCGGATACGACGAGCCAATTGGATGTCTTTTGGCATGATGGTGACTCTCTTGGCGTGGATGGCGCACAAGTTGGTGTCTTCGAAGAGACCGACGAGGTAAGCCTCGCTAGCCTCCTGGAGAGCCATCACAGCAGAGCTCTGGAAACGCAAGTCGGTCTTGAAATCTTGAGCGATTTCACGAACCAAACGTTGGAAAGGAAGCTTGCGGATGAGGAGCTCAGTGCTCTTCTGGTAACGACGGATCTCACGGAGAGCGACAGTTCCTGGCCTGTAACGATGGGGTTTTTTCACTCCACCAGTTGCAGGCGCGCTCTTTCTGGCGGCTTTGGTGGCGAGTTGTTTCCTTGGTGCCTTACCACCAGTGGATTTACGAGCGGTTTGCTTGGTACGAGCCATGACGATGCTGTAAGTTCGGAGACTAACAAAACAATGAAATTTTGCGGGAAAAATGCTGTATTTATGGACTTTCGACCCTTCTGTTCAATAAGCAGCTAAAGGGAGGGGAAACTAACAACACGATTGGTAGATTAAAATTGTGGTGGGAGAAGTGTGCCACACGATGTTATAAAATAATGCTCACTTCCCTCGAAAAGCATTCTCAGTTTGTTCTTCGTTCGAGTTTGACGTACGAACTTTATTATCTGCAAAAATGACTGGTCGCGGAAAGGGAGGTAAAGGTTTGGGAAAAGGAGGAGCAAAGCGGCATCGCAAAGTTTTGCGTGATAACATCCAAGGTATCACCAAGCCAGCCATCCGTCGTTTGGCTCGTCGTGGTGGAGTGAAACGTATCTCCGGATTGATCTACGAGGAAACTCGTGGTGTTCTCAAAGTGTTCCTTGAGAACGTGATCCGTGACGCCGTCACTTACACCGAGCACGCCAAGAGGAAGACTGTCACCGCCATGGACGTCGTCTATGCTTTGAAACGTCAAGGCCGCACCCTTTACGGTTTCGGCGGTTAAATATACACGTCATCATCATCATCATTTGCATACAATCGGCCCTTTTCAGGGCCACCAAATTTTCTAACTTTGGAATTCTTTTTTTTAAAACATGTTTTCAAAACAAAAAAATATAGTTTGATGTTGATAATTGATTTTATTAGTAAAAATTTCATTGTTTATGAAGACATTGATATTTCGAACACGTAAAAGTTTTTAGTTTAGCTAGCTCTAAGCTACTTGTCACTGCTCTAGTAAAAATTTAGTAACTTTTAATTTTTACAATAAAATAACTAAATTTTCACTAGAGCAGGGTGCGGTAATTGAAGAGAATTGTGACAAATGGCTAGTGGAGAAAATTGGGTTTGGCTAAACTTCAATACGTCATCTAGAGTTTACTTACTTCGGAAACCATTTTTCTTTTTCGTTTTTTTTTTATTAACACGATAAAAAAGAGAGACAAAAACCAAAATTTCTGACGAAGTAGATAAAACATAAAAGTCACTAGGCCACCAATCCCAATGGAAACCAACCCAGCAGAATAGATTTTATTTTAACTAATCAAAATTGAGTCTTACGGTAAGGTAATTTTTGCTGTAAGAGACTCCATTTTAATTGGTTCTTCTCTTCTTCTTCTCTTTTAGTGGCCGGTTGAAATTATATTTTTGATTGGTTAAACTCTCTTCTACTAATCTGCTCCATGTGACAGCCATAACAAGCGATTATATTCTTGCTCGAATTTCATTTCGATATGTCGAACTTACGAGATATTGCGCTAAACTTAAATAATAAATTTAATATAATCTTTTATTTCTTCTAAATGGAAATATTCAGCTACTCGTAAAATGCAAGATTCATGTATAAAATAAATCCTTCACGGTTTAATTCTCAAATTCTCGTTTGAGTATCTCATGGAGAATTTGATAAAAAAAATTGTTTACTTTTATTTTCTGGAATGCAAAAATCTAATTGGTTGTCCATTATCAGATTGTGAACAATCAATCAGGTTTGTGTATTGCGGAAAATTCAAAATAAAAATTTTGCATTTAAGGCGGTTTTTTTAAAATATAATGGTGGTAAAAATAAATAAATACTGACTTAAAGATGTTAAAGAAAAAATTAATTCATTCGTAAAAAAATTTGTTGGCCCTGAAAAGGGCCGTTTGTATTCGGAGAGATGAAGATTTAGATTTACTTGGAGCTGGTGTACTTGGTGACAGCCTTGGTGCCTTCAGAGACGGCGTGTTTGGCAAGTTCACCAGGAAGGAGAAGCCTGACAGCGGTTTGGATTTCCCGGGAGGTGATGGTGGACCTCTTGTTGTAGTGGGCCAAGCGGGAAGATTCGGCAGCGATACGTTCAAAGATGTCGTTGACGAAGCTGTTCATGATGCTCATGGCCTTGCTGGAGACTCCAGTGTCGGGATGGACTTGTTTCAACACTTTGTAGATGTAGATGGCATAGCTTTCCTTCCTCTTGCGCTTCTTTTTCTTATCAGTCTTGGTGATATTTTTTTGAGCCTTGCCGGCTTTTTTAACAGCTTTTCCACTTGCTTTAGGAGGCATTTTGGATATTCAGAGATAAACACGTGTAAACTCAATGAGAATACGGAGTGAATTGATACTCCGACCACAAACCGGGTTTCTTTTATGTTCTGTCGCAGTGGCTATGCTACATTGTGATTGGTTCGTGCACTCGCTGTAAATGCCCACCTGTCACAGTATTGTGGTAGAAGAATAGTGGTGGGGGACCCTAATGGAAGTGCATAAATAGTCGATTTTACTGAAATTTTTGTATTAGTCATCCAACCTTTGAGTTGTTCGTTTCGTTGCTACTAAACTAAATCGAAAAAATGTCCGGACGTGGAAAAGGAGGCAAAGTCAAGGGAAAGTCAAAGACTCGTTCCAACAGAGCTGGACTTCAATTCCCAGTTGGTCGTATCCATCGTCTCTTGCGCAAGGGAAACTACGCTGAGCGAGTTGGTGCTGGAGCTCCAGTCTACCTCGCAGCAGTAATGGAATACTTGGCTGCTGAAGTTTTGGAATTGGCAGGAAATGCCGCTCGCGACAACAAGAAGACCAGAATCATCCCCCGTCATCTCCAACTTGCCATCAGGAATGACGAGGAATTGAACAAACTTCTTTCTGGTGTCACCATCGCCCAGGGTGGTGTTCTTCCCAACATCCAGGCTGTGCTTTTGCCCAAAAAGACCGAAAAGAAAGCTTAAATTTCTACCAACATCCTCTAAAACAATCGGCCCTTTTCAGGGCCATCAAATATTTTTTACGTTTGAAACTTACGTTCTTTATTTTTCTATTTATTGGGTACATATTTCATTTACATTAACGAATTTGAATTTCGGCATTCTACTTTTCAAATTTCACTTATCACTTTCTTAATTTCGCATTCTACTTTTAACTTTCAGCAATCCACATTCTAGATTTTACTCTTATTTTTTACTTAAATTCCGTTTTTACATTTTCCAAATCATGAATTTTACTTTTCACTTTCCTTATTCCACATTTCATTTTTGTCGATGCAGATTTCCGTTTTTATTTTTTGATATATTTAATTTTAAAACATTGTTACGTCAAACTTTTTTAACAAAAGGTAATAATTGATATTTCGAAACAATTTTAGTTTTTATTATTTTTAGGGAGAATTTTTTTTTTTTACTGTAGAATAAGAAAAAAATTAGTCCTACGTAATTATCCGGAATAATTATGTAATTGAACTTCTGTTTATTGAAGAAACACAAATTACAGTAGAAAATTGAATTTTTTAAAGAAACACAAATAATCAATTCTTTAACATAATAACATTATCTAATTTTTATTTTAGTTTACATCGTTTTAAAAAATTGAAAAAGAAATCTAATATTCATTAATTAAAAAATCTGTATAAGGGAAAAATTTTAAAACAAAAATCTAAATTTGAGTTTAGAAATTCCAATAAACTATGGTTATCATTATTTTAGAGTAAATAATTTTAAAAATAAGCATAAACTAAATGAAATATTTTGGTTGGAATGTTTAAAAAAAAATTGAAAAATGGATATTTTACAAAATCACATTTATTGTGCTTCTGTAATTATGTACATTACGAATGGTCGATATTTAATCGGATTAATTTCTCGTTCCTCTCGGCTTTCGTTTTACACTGTATGTAATTTATAAGTGTAATAATAAAAGCGCAGTTAAAACCGTGCCTTTTCTGTACAGAGATCTTAATTTAAGAATTCACTAATATTTCATTTATTATATTTCATATCAGCTATTTATCATGATAATCCACCTTCTTTTGTGTATAATATTGCATATAAATAGCAAACTAATAATTATTCTATCATCCACAAGGCAAGGAATATTTGGAATAATTGCGATACTATTTTCATTTTTTTTTTTTTTTGTTTTCTTTTTTTTTTTTTTTTATATCAACAACGAAAATTTCTTTACTTTTATTCCAAATTATTATAGTAACTCTTAACTGCTATTTGGCAGTTCAATTATTATTTGTAAGCGATCGATTTTACGTTATACAATATACGAATCGCATAATTTTTTGTACAATTATTGCAAGAGTATTTATATAAAATACTCTTTTTCAGTTTGTCCTTTTTCATTGATAAAAATGAAAAGACTGCCTTACAAAATGTGTTCTTGACAATCTTTCATTATTTATTATATACTTAGTTTTGTTATTTTAAAAAAGCCATTACCATCTACGTAACAATTATACAATATATGTGAAGTTGGCAATGTTCTTTTTTTTTTCTCTTATAAACATGGAATTGATAAATGCCACTTTTAAATAGAAATGCAGGTACAAATATAAGAAACAAGATGAAAAGTGTAAATTGACATTAAAATTACTTATTGATATTTAGAAATTGTTACTAGTATTTTTTTTTTTTTTTTGTAAATACAAATTTTCATTAAATTAATAATCAAAAATTTGAAACATTAGTGAAAATTGTTTGTATCTTGAATTCACATTATATATATATTTCATTTTCAAGTTATATATTATTAAGTCTTCGTCTAAGAAAAATGTTCTATTTTATTCATTATTTCTCCTAATATAGAAAACTACTGATAAAAAGTGTAAAGAGGGGTTATTCTCCATATTTTATAATTCTTTAAAAATACACTCTTTCACTATTAGAAATGTCAAAAATTAAGAAAAATCAATTCCTGCTAATTTCCCTTTCCCCCTTAACATGAATTTCTTTTTTTAATTATAAAAATTTAGTACCTTTTTTTAAATTATTAATTGAAACTTTTATTTGGACAAAACTTTTCATTCAGGGAAAAAAGTTAAGCCGCAGTCGTAAAATGATGATCTTTGGATGAAAATAACATTAAATATCATTTATAATTTAATTTGCAGTAAATAGTAACTATATATCTATATATATGAAATGGAATATATTACACATTACCTTTTTGTTATTATTTTCTTTGTTTTTTTTTTTTTAACATCATTATTTATTATTCTTTATGAAAGTTGTCGCGTCACGAATGAACTAATTTCTAATGTTGTAATGTAACATCATTTCCACGCTTGTTTCTGAGCTTTTTGTGAAGACAATTTTTTTGTGACATAAGATGAAATTACTAATCCCGCGAGAACAATGACAATTAAATAATAATCGAAATCTTCTTTAAGAACGTCAAATGTTTTTGACGGCGCTACTCTAGTGTAGAATAAATCTGAAAAACAAAAGAATTGTGTTTTATTCTTTAAAAAAAAAAGAAAAAAGGTTTTCTTAAAAAACAATTTATGTAATTTATTTTTTAAAAAAATAGAAATATAATTTTAATCGTAATAAAATGGAAAATTAATTTTAAAAAATACAAGAAAATAAATAGATTGTTTAATAAATTAAGATTTTCTTTTTAGGACACCCCCCCTCAATTATGTTCTAGTGAAAAGAGTGAAATATAGTAGAAAAATTCGTTTTTCTAACTTCAAAATTATTAGAATTAAAATTCAGTAAATTTGATAAATAAAATTTTGTCATGAAAAATTTGTTAATGTTAGGGAAATTGAAAAAATTCAATTCTTATAAAGAAATTTGAAGTTAAAATAAAAAAATATTACATACCAAGACCATGTACAAAGACTAGACAAGTACTTTCAAGGCCACTGGGACTAGTATGAATTCCCGATACTCCAAAGACACTTTGATTATAATTTATAACAGAGTCCATGTGAATTGGAATCTCTGGCATATAAGGTATCACTCCTTCTTCTCGTATTTCTGGATTTATTGGTCTTCTTGGATCAACCAGCATCCATGGCAATTCTAAAACGCCTCCATTTGCCAAGGCCACTTGAACAAATAAAAAAAAAAAACACATTTTATTGAAAATTTAAATAAATTTTCACACATAAATGTTATTTAATTAAAACAATAATTCTAAATAATAATTATTATTTCTATCACTTTAATTTTATATTTAAGAGGGTATTATTATTATTATCGTTAATAATTATTGTGAAAAATTTGTTAAAAATATTTTGTTTAAAATTAATTTTCTTACCTATAATATGTTTACTAGTTATTCCTTTCTCGGTAATTGTTTCTTTCATCGATTCAATTGCCCCTGGAAATATAAAAGCTTGTCTCTCGACAATTGGTAATTTTGTTGTTGACAAAGAGGAAAACACTGAAACAGAAAAGAAATTACAGTAACAATTGTGTGTTTTTTTTTTAATTTTCACTAAAAGGAAAAAAAAAGAAATTTAGCAAAATGTATTTTTAAAAAATTCTTCTTTCATTTCTAACTAAAAACTAAAATCATTTAAAAGAAATGCCAATTTCAGTTACCAGTCGAATTATTTTGTGTCTTTCCCTCGTAGAGTTCCAAGGATGCAATTTCTGTTCTTCGACTTCTATCATTGAAATAACTATAAACTAACCAATTTTCAGAATGTACCACGTGCACTGGACCACGAACCTTTTTATGTACCATCGAGAAAATCATTGATCCAGATACAATGTCCAATAGATAAACATTCAATGTATCTGTGAGAATTTTTTTTCTTATTAATTATTTTCAAATGTTAAATAAAAAAATAATCTAAATACATTATCAATAAATTGATAAAATTTAAAAAAAAAATTAATGTGAAGTAAATATAAAATTTATGGAATGAAACAAAAAATAAATATAATATCAATAGAGAGAGAGAAACAATTACTTTTATGAGTTGCGCTGACTCCTTGAGTAACAATAGCAACGAGATTTGGATTAATATATTTATAAAGTACCGAACGATCATTTAACACACGTCCTTGTGAATGTACATGCTCAAGTGGATTTTTCGATACAATTTCAATAATCTTTTGATTCTTTGGCGAGAGCACCAACTCCCAAACTTTATCAGCGACTAGATTCTAAAAAAAGAAAATAATATCCTCATTTATTATATGTATCAACCGACAAACAACAAAATTTATCTTTTCTTTAGATTTTTAATTAAAACAATAAAACTTTGAGTAAAATAGGCAAAATTAAAAAAAAAAAATCCTAATTATCTGAAATTTGTTAGAAAAATCTTCCAATTTTTACGAAAAATGAAAAAAATTGTCAAAATATTTTTTTCATCTATTTTATTTTATGATATTTGAATTTCTTGCAAAAAATTTCTTTGAAAATAATTTTGTTAAATTTTTTAAAATAATTTCTTAAATACAGGCCTAGGATCGACTTTAAGACACAAAAAAAGTAGTTTTAGTTGATTTATATTTTAAAAAAAGTCGAAAAAAACTAGTTTTTTTATTTTAACAAAATTTAATTGATTAATGAATATTTTACTTTAAATAACTAATGTTATTAGATATTAAATTCATTTTATTAATTCTGTAATAAGAATAATTCTATAAAAAGATTATCAAGAATTTTTTTTTTTTTAATATGTCAGAATCGAATTAATTGTAAGACAAATTTTCACAAATTATATTTAAGTACGACAAATTTCGAAAAAAAATTATTAAATTTCCATTTATATAATTTTTGAAAGTCTGATTTAAGCAATTTATTCGAATTTAAAATTTTGTTAGTTTTTAATTTTGATGGTTAAAAAAAATTTAAGTCAATTACTTAATTAAATTTTATAGATTTTTAAATATTTTTTTTTTTTTAAACTAATAATCATTTTGGAAGAGTTAAAGTTGAAATTTTTAGAAATAGTTGAATTTCAAAAGATTTTGTTAATTTTTAGACAATAATTAAATTTTACAGAATCAAAAATAATAATTTATCAAATAATTTTAGATAAAATTTTTTAAAAGTAATTGAATTTTCAAAAATTTTTAATTTAAATTTTTGAAATTAATTAAACTTCAAGTGATTTTTAATTAAAATTTTTTGATGATTTCTGTTACCTAAAAAATTTATTAGAAATTACAGACAAAAATACAATAATTTGAAAACTTTTTAAGTGAAAAAATGGTTTCAGATAATTGAATTTTCGAAGAATATTATAAAAATAATTAAAAATAATTGAATTTTAGTAGAATTATATAATTAAAATTATTAAATTTCAAAAAATTTTAGATGGAAAATTTTAGAAATAATTAAATTTTAGAAGTATTTAAATATTAAATTTTGAAAATAATTGAATTTCAAAAGATTATGTTAAATTTTAGACAATAATTATACCAAAGAAAATTTTTAGTGATTTCTGTTGATGAAGAATTTATAAGAAATCACATAAAAAAAAATTGAATTCCAAAAGTTTTTAATTGAAAAATGTTTCTAGATAATTGAATATTCGAAGAATATTATAAAAATCATTAAAAATAATTGAAATTTTTGCAAATTATTAAATTTCAAGTGATTTTGAATTAAAATTTTTTAGTAATTTTATTTGATAATTTTTTAAAAATTATAAACAATTATTAAATTTCATAAAAATTTTAATTGAAAAATAGTTTAAGATAATATTGAATTTGTGAAAAATTTCATTAAAATAATAAAAAAATAATTAATTTAGTGAAGGATTTTCAGTTAAAAATTTATTAAATAATTGAAATAAAGAAGATCTGAAGAAGATCTGAATTGTATACTAAAAAAAGACGTATTTTGTTTAAAAATTTTGTAAAAAAAAATGTAAAAAAAAAGTCGAAAAAATCGCATTTTATTAAAACAAGTCGAAAAAAGTCGTATAATCCGAGGCCTGTAAAATACATTGAAAATATGTGTGTACCCTCATGATGACAAAAAAAAAAAAAACTCAATTAGAGAATTTTTAATTAGAAAAAACTAACCTTTTCATGACTATAAGATAAGGAAAATCCATTGAGTACACCAGTAGTTTGATCGGCAGTAAATAGATACATGCTTTTTCCCACTGAAACTGCAAATGGTGTGGCTTCTTCTGGAATAATGTGAATTTGATTTTTTTCATCAAGAATCAAAATACTACGTAGAAATTCATCTGTGGCTGCATGTAAAAGCATTGATTGTTTTATTTTATAATCCAACTTTATTAATTTTCCTATTGATTGGCCAGTAATTGGATTAAATGTAAATACAACACCGTTTCCATTTTCCTGTTAAATAACAAACGGGATTTATTATTTTACTTTTCCAAGGTATAACATTAATAAATTTAAAAAATTGTAAATGAATTTGAAGTTATGAACTAAAAAAATCATAAAATAGTAAGTATTAACTAATTGAAAATATTAAAATAAATTTTTATCGTTTGTAAATAAATTAATCTAAAAAAATAAATTTTTTATTATTTAAAAAAAAAAAATATTTTTCTTTAACAACAAACCTTATTGGCTGCAACTAAAGCGCATTGAGGAGGATGAGGAAAATGTCTACTGCCTCTTTGCAAATATAAAATCATTTTATTTGAATTTTTTGACAATCCTTGAATATTAGATACTCTCGATTGCCAAATTATCTCTCCTTTTCTCGTCTCGATACCAAAAATCTAAACATACATTTAAATAGATGAATTATTACATAATTTTTATTTTATTTTATAAAACGTTGGTGAAGTTCGAAACGTTTATAATCAACAATTGAAAAAAAAATACATTTTCCACACAAAAAAATAATAATTAAATTTTTGTCTACAAAATTTTTTTTTTAAATCAAAAATAATAATATAATTTGCATAAAAAAATATTTTCTCTTCTCAATCGTTGATCATAAACGTTGTGAAATTCACCAATATTTTATAAAAATTACATTATGTTAAATAAAAAAAATAAATTTTTTCTTTTCTTACCTTTCCACTGGAAGTAACGGCAACGATCATTTTGTGCAAACCAAATTTATCGCGAACTAAATCGGCTCTTTGATTTGATTGTTGTGGTTCAATTCCCAAAAGTGATTGAATCAATGATTTTGCCTGATAAACTTGAGAACCAATCCTTCTTATAATCATATCGATGATGTTCCCTTTATTTTTGCATAAAAATTAATTAAAGTCAATTAATTTCTTGATAATAAAGAAAAAAAAATTGACAATATAAAAGCAGTCAAATTGAGTTGATATTTATATAATATAATTTGAAATAATAATTTCTTTCGCAAAATAATAATAATCGGCACAAATCAAACTTTTTTTTAACGATGGCATATAGTATATGATTTCTAATTTTCATGCCACTAATAGAGTACAAGATACTATTTTCTTTTTTTCATTTTGTACATAACTCAAAGTGAGAAATTATTTCAATCTCACATTTTTTTCAAAAAAAAAATAAAAAAAAAAAAAATTACTAATATCAAAAACATGAAATTTTGAGAGAAAACAATTTCTTAATATTGTAAATAATTAATTTCTAAACAAACATGATTCATGCAATTTGTTTTTTTGTCTTATTTATGATTTGTCAAATATTTAAACGAAAAAAATCAAAAATAAATTACCATGCATTAAGCAAAATTTCTTTCTACAATCACAATAAGTAAATACTAAATAAATATTATTAATAAAATTAATGAATAATTATTTTTAAATTAATAAATTAGTTAATAAAAATAAATAAATAAAAATTAAATAGATGAATAACTAATAAAGTTAAAAAAACGAGTAAAATTTATATCAGTAACAAATTATAATAGCAATTGACAAATAAAATAATTCAATACTTTTTTCTTCAAATAAAATAAATCACATGAATAATATTTAAATATTGCAAAATACGTTTAAAAAAAATCAATTTTTCATTGAATTAGAATATATGATGAGCATTTTTCTACAAGTAAGTATAAGCAGATTTTCATCCTAGAGAAAAGCGATAATCTACAGGGGAAACTTGAAATCTCCTCAATTTTTGTTTAATATATTTTTTTTTATTTTTATTTAATTAATAAATTTTATTATTTATTAATCATTTAATTCAACAAACAAACTAATTATAAAAATTTCTATTACATTCTTCACTAAAAAAAAAAAAAAAAAATTAAATAAAAATTTTTTAACTATCATTATTTATTGATAAAAAAATTTTAAACAAAACTAACATTGTAAATAAACCAAGCATTTAAAACATAAAATTGAATATAAACAATTTTTTGGAGTCAAAAAAGACTTAATTTTCAATAAAATGATACTTTTAGAAATGAATTTGTATCATATATTTGAAGAACGAAATAAAAAGAATTATATTAAAATTTTTATTATTGCGAAATATAATTATCTGATCCTAATGCAAAAAAATCGATAATGATATATTAAGAAAGTATTTAAAATTTTTTTTTTGAATAAAATATGTTAAACAATAAAAATGAAGATAATTCAAGCACCTTGTCAATATTGACAAATCGAAAATATTGATTAAAACGAAATTCAAACCATGCTGCTGATAAAGCATTTCAATAATTCGAATGTGAAAATTTAATTTTCAAACTAGCCTGTTTTGTTTTTTGTCTTTACTTACATGAACCGTCTACATCAATACCTGTCAGCAGCCATTCACAGAAGAAAATTTATTAATAAGTTACCAAAATTTGTTAATATAATTTTGAAAATATTAGGTCCATCGGCTAGTTAATTAATTTTCATAATAAATAAATATTAAAGATTATATAAAAAGAGCATGAAATATTGCAATATTATATATGTACATTAAATATGATAATTTTAGTTGTAAATTATGTTTCACACACGTTCCAAAAGCTCATGAAACGATAAAGATGATTAAACCTCAAAATTTTAATTTTCCCAATATTCTATTTCTAAATTATTTTTGCTTGCTCAATTCATAATTTTTATTTGAAAAAAAAAAAACTAATTTTCTCTTCTTTTCAATATTTTTTTTATATTTTTAATAACTCACTTTTAATTATTTCTTTCTTTTCTAAAATTCTTAAAAAGAGATTACAGGATTTCCACAAATTTTTTTTGATTTCAAAATTCCATGATTTCCAAATCTTACTTAATATAATTTTCATGATAAAAGAATAATAATTTTGTAAAATATGACAAATTAATCGAAAAAAATTCAATTAATTGAAAATCTTATTAAATTAACAGTTAATTTGGTTATATAAAAATTTGTTCAAAAAAAAAAAATTCATCGACTAACAATTTTGTTGGAAATTGAAAACTAATTAAAATCCAATTCGATTTAATTAAAATTCAGTTAAATAACAATTTAATTACATAAAGTAATAAAAATTCGTTTATATGTGAATTTTGTTAAATTAAAATTTCACAAATTCAATAATAATAATTGGAAAAAAATAAATATTCATTACATTCAAAAATTAAGTACATCAATGAATAAAATAAAAAATCGACAAATTTATTTTATTTAAAAATTAATATGAAATCTTTTTCTTTTAATTTGGAAATTAAACATTGGGAGAAATGAAAATTTTGAGAACTATATGAGTTTCGTTGAATTTGTCGTTTAACGTAAAAAAAAAAGAAATAAAGAAAATTAATATTTTGTGTACTCACTTTCTTTTTGATCGAATTCCGTTTCTATCGCTTGATCTCTGTCTGACATTGGTAGTTCAACAATTTCCGTGGTAACAATTGTACTTAAAGCCTCTTCTCTCACCCAAACCAATTTATTATGTTGCAATAACGCAAGACTATGATCCTCCGAAAGAACAAGATTTCTACACATTATTCCCTTTGATTGACGAGGACATATTGAAGCCATTATCATTGGTGCTTGCAATGAATTATGATTACTTGTAAATGACAATGCTGGCAATGGTTTTAGACTTGAAAGTTCTGTTGCCGTTACTTCTGTAATCTAAATTTAAGAAAAAAAAAAAAAGACATTTATAATTTCTCCTACAAAGTTAAATAAAATGTCATCCCGCAAATAGTAATTAAAAATAATAATAAGTTATTATAAAATTGAAAAAAAAATTTGAAATAAATAAATATTATAAAAAGCTTACGCCATTTTTATTAATCATTTCCAATAATGCCTTCTCCTTTTCAACGGTGACAATATAAACGGAAGCATCGCCTGAAATTTCTTTTTCCAATATTGTTGGATCATTTTCAGTGATGAGAATTCGTTTTCTTGCATTGCCATCGGCGCTAATTACAAGAGCTGATTTATCACCGCGTACCAATTCAAGTCGATAAGGACTTTGAACTCCCGCTCCAAATATGCTATTTATTGTGATTGTCTGGGGCTCAGAATTTGGTTCAAATATATTTATTAAAAAGAGAATTGCCAAATCATTTTCACCTTTCAAGCAACCTAAATATGGCGCAGCTAATACGCAACTAAAAAAATAAAATTCAAAATTGCAACATTCAAATATATATATTATTTTCAAATCAAGTAATTTTCCTTGATATTAATATTATATACAAAAAACAATTTAAAATTTTTTTTTAAATTCAAAAAAAAGAACAATTTAAAAAAAAGGAAACTTACTCAGTCTCTGGACTTATAAACGGAGCGGAAACAGTTCGTGTTTTTAGTTTCTCTCCAGTTTTACTATCGTAAGAAGTAATTTCAACGCCACTATTGAAAATTGGCAAAATATGATGTAAAGTACCGTCCTTAATGTACCATTTAACGTCCTCTATCCTAAGAAACATAAATAAAATAGATTTAATAAAAAAAAAAAGAAAAAAATTTATCGAAACCACACAATTTTTCTTCCATCAAATAGACGAACATGATTATCCTGTTATAATATTATAAAAATAGTCGTATATATACGAAAAATTCAAAATCGCGAACATCTAGAATTACGAGGATAATTATGCATTTTCAAAGATCAAATTACAAGAACATAATTTTAATAGAGAAAGACAACATAGAGTTTTTATTATATACAGAAGTGAAATTTACAAATTCAATTTCGTCATTATTATTATTATTTGCAGTGTTTTTTGGTGTTTTTTTTTCTTTTTTCTTTTTTTAAATAAACGTGTCGGTTTTGAAAGAGTGAGGTGCAAATTAAAAAGATTATTTATCAAAAAGAACCTTTTAACATCGTACAATCCTACTGTTGAAAATGATATAAATGGAGAGTCAATTCTGAAAAAATTTACATACAATATTTATTAGCAAAGGAAACTAATTCCTTTACATATAGATTTTTTTTTTTAAACTTTCTTTTAGTTAAAATTGTTCTTCCGTAATTATAATTTCAATAAACAATTTAATAATCGACTTTTCGTTTGTTTATTTTTAATTTGAGCACAACTATTTTTAAATTTTAATTTGGCTGAAATATTGTAACACAATAAATTTTGTCTTTATACACTAATTTATACTTTGCAAAAGGTTTATCACCCGTTTGTTAATTTCAAATAAATAAATGTATAAATTAAACATAATAATAAATGAAAATATAAATTAAGATAATAGTGGTAATCCACGAAAAATTTACTAATTTTCAGAGCACCTTCAACGATTTGTTTGAAACTTGGCAATATTATTAACAGGCCTCGGATCGATTTTAAGGCGCAAAAAAAAGACGTTTTAGTCGATTTACATTCGAAAAAAGTCGAAAAAGTCGATTTTTTTATTTTTTAATTAAATTTAATTAGTTAATAAGTATTTTACTTTAAATAATAAATGTTATTAGATATTAAATACATTTTATTAATTCTATAATGAGAATAATTCTATATAAAAATATTATCAAGAAAATTTATTTCAAATATTTCAGAATTCAAGACGTAAATTTTAAAAATTTTAAATTAAGTAGGACAAATTTTTAAAAAATATATTATAGTTGAAATTTTAAGAAATAATTAAATTTTAGGTTTTAAATTAAAATTTTTGATAAATAATTGAATTCAAGTGATTTTTAATTGAAATTTTTTGATGATTTCTGTTGATGAAGAATTTATTAGAAATCACAGACAAATATTCAAGTTCAAAAGTTTTTAATTGAAAAATGCTTTCAAATAATTGAATTTTTGAAGAATATTACAAAAATCATTTAAAATTATTAAATTTTGCATGAGTTACAGTTGAAATTTTTAGAAATAATTGAATTTTAGAAGGTTTTAAATTTGAAATTTTTGATAAACAATTGAAGTGATTTTGAATTGAAATTTTTTGGTGATTTCTGTTGATGAAGAATTTATTAGAAATCACAAACAATAATATTCAAGTTAAAAAGTTTTTAATTCAAAAATGCTTTCAAATAATTGAATTTTTGAAGAATATTACAAAAATCATTTAAAATTATTAAATTTTGCATGAGTTACAATTATTAAATTTCAAAAATTTTTAGATGAAAAATTTTTAAAAAATATTTAAATTTTAAAAGGTTTTAAATTGAAATTTTTGGATATTTCTTTTTTTTTAAATTGTAAACAATTGTTAAATTTCATAAAAATTTTAATTGAAAAATAATTTAAGACAATTGAATTTGTTTAGAATTTCATTAAAATTATTAAAAATAATTAATTTAGAGAAAAATTTTAATTGAAAATTTGTTGAATAATTGAAAGAAAGAAGATCTGCATTGTATACTAAAAAAAAGACGTATTTTGTTTAAAAATTTGGTAAAAAATGTAAAAAATTCAAAAAAGTCGCATCTTATTCAAATAAGTCGAAAAAAGTCGTATTTTGAAAAAGAAGTCGTATAATCCGTGGTCTGTTATAACAATTGCTCAAAACTGTTTAAACGGTTAAAAATAGAGTTCGGTTTTTTTTCTAAAAATTAATTATAACAAGGCGCTTAAAATATGTTATTAACATTTTTTTTTTATATTTTCTTAATCCAAATTAGGATTTCTTTGATAACGCGTCAGAAATTGACGTACTATTATGAAACTAGATTTTTAATTCTTTTTTTTTTCAATACAAATTATTTACTCTCCCTACCAGAAGCAAAGTTTGAGGAGCCAAAATCATTTTTTTCTTATACTAAAATATTGTTAATTACATTCTTTTTAGAAAAAAAATTTCAAAACCGCTGTATGTAAATAAAAATTAATTAATAAATATTCTAACTCACCTATCAGGATTTCTCTCCGTCATTGGCCATTCGTTTACAATATGTCCACTTGCTAAATCCCAAGCCCTTACAATTGCTGGTACACCACCACTTACAGAAATTAATATCTCATCTTCTATTCCACTTAATGCCCTTATTCGACCACCACTACCTCTTTCCAAAACTCTTCGCCAAAGTATTTGACCTGAATTTGAAAAAAAAAAAAAAAATTTTCCCCTTGAGACATTAAAATTTCAATATTTTTTTTTTTTATTTATTTATCGATATCGGAAGTCTAAAAAAATAATATCAACACTTGTGTGAATGTGTGCGTAAAAATCCATGCATATTTAACGAAACTCTAAGTTTTTTTTAAACGGACATAAAATATAATAGAACCTTGTAAACCGATCGATTAAACTTTTTTTTTCTCCCGTTTAAAAAGCTGTTGAAAAATTAAACTTTTTTTTTCCACAAAATATTGAATTAATTCCTTTTTTTTTATAAAATAGAATCCTTTTTTTCTTTATGCAGTGTACAAAACTATGAGCCAAAAGTTTTGAACGTTCAAATGAACAAAATTTGTTTTGCAACTTCTTTAAGTACGAATTTTATTATAAAATATTGTGTTTTAAAAATCTAAAAAGAAGTTATTTAATTTAATAGTTGTTTAATTTACTGTTTTAATTTACATTGACATCATAATTTTTAATAATTTATAGATTGAAAAAAAATATTTCGTTCATTTGAACGTTCAAAACTTTTGGTTCATACAAAACTAAATTTTCGAAAAAAAAAACATTTCTTTCGAAATACAATATTTAAATAAATTAAATTTTACAATTTTATTTTCAAATTTTGTTATTTTATCTAATAAGATAAATTATATTTTCCGCTTACATTGAAAGGAAACTATAAATATTATTTCACATTTTAAAGATAAAAAAAAAAAAAGAAGGAAAAGTGAATAATTTCTTTTAAAAGATCGAGAAACTTTATAAAAAATTTGCAAAGGAAAAATATTTTTATAAACGTCAACACATAATTCTATGTGAAAAAAAGAATTTAAAAAAAATATAATTTTTATTCGTAATAAAACTTATTTCTCAATATAAAATAAAAGTTTTTTATAACGAAAAAAAAGACTATTTCGACTCATTTTCCCAATACCACTCATTTATTGATTAATTTCAATTTACTTTTAAAATTACTAACTACCATTTACCAAAATTTTTCACATTATATTTTAAACTATAAATTAATTTTCTAGCGAAAATTATCAAAAAAATGCAATTAAATCTAAATAATTCAAAATAAATAACATTTCCCCCTTTCTATATATTGTAATTTGAGAAATAAAGTTGAAAATTTTTTATGTCAACAAAAACTTGAAATCAAAAAAATGACATTTTCAAATATCACAAAATTAGAAGAAAAAAAAATCATAATAAATACGTTTAGATTTATCGACAGTAATATTTGCATATAAAGAAATGAAGTATAGTAGAAGACCTTCATAAATATTTAATTGTAATGACACTCACCTGATTTGAGATTTAGAGCGGCGATGACATTTTCTTCAGTCGCGACAATTATTTTTTTTGTCGTTGACACAGTATCAAAACTGGCAAATTTAACTTTTCCAACATAACTTTGTTTCCTAAAATATATTATATTTCATTAGTCAAACCCTCTATATTAATTAATTTTTTTTCTGAGTAAAATTTATTCTATATTATGACAAGAATATTGTCATTGGAAAAATGAATTATATTTTGATAAATGAAAATTTACCAGTCAAATTTTCCAATTTGATCCTCATAAAGACCCAATGAAACACTGAATAGTCCAATGAAAACTATAAAATATTGTAATAAATGTGCATTTCTTAAAATACAATTAATATTTCTTTCAAAACTCCATAAGAAGGAAGCCATGTCGAAGAAAAATTAAACTGTGAACGTGGCCCGTTCGTATTTGCGCTTCTGCTTGTGTAAAGCCGCCGGCGGCCATTTGTAAAAATAAT
This sequence comes from Leptopilina boulardi, assembly GCF_019393585.1. Classification (NCBI taxonomy): domain Eukaryota; kingdom Metazoa; phylum Arthropoda; class Insecta; order Hymenoptera; family Figitidae; genus Leptopilina; species Leptopilina boulardi. Next base: position 46,012 of record NW_026137824.1, read on the forward strand.
AATCGACTACGTTCAGAGAGAACGATTTGTACAATTTGAGAATTTACCTATTACGCCAACTGGTGAATATATAAATTATCCCACGAAAATTTAAACCTATTAAATTTCTAGTTTTTTTAATTTATCAAACAAAAAAAAATTAATTTCAAAATTATACATTATTAATAAATTAATTTTAAGAGCTGAAAAATAGTAAAAATATGGGAATATTGAACATAACCTCGAATTAAAAGAGAATTTTTTTTAAACGGTTATTAGATATTAAAACCATTTTATGAATTCCTTAATTTTAAATGAGTAGGACAAATTTCTAAAAAAAAAAAAATTAAATTTTAAAGTTTTTATTTGAAACCTTTTTTCAATAATTGAATTTTTATAAAAATATTAAAATTATTAAAAATAATTGAACTTTGGAAGTTATAGTAGAAATTTTTAGAAATAATTAAATTTTAGGTTTTAAATTGAAAATTTTGAAAATAATATTGAATTCAAGTGATTTTTAATTTAAATTTTTGGTGATTTCTCCTGCTGAAAAATGTATTAGAAATTACAGATAAAAATTGACTTTAAAAATTTTTTCAATTAAAAAATACTTTCACACAATTGAATTTTCGAAGAATATTAAAAAAATTATTTAAAATGAAAATAATTATATTTCAGAAGAGTTATAATTGAAATTATTAAAATTTCACAAAATTTTAGATATGGAAAATTTTTAAAATAAATAAATTTTAAAAGGTTTTAAATTAAAATTATTGATAATTTTATTTGTTTTTTTTTTTAATTTTAACTTTTTTTAAATTGAAAAATAGTTTAAGATAATTGAATTTGAAAGTTTATTTCAAAATATTTTAGAATCCAAGACGTAAATTTTAAAAATTTTAAATTAAATAGGACAAATTTTAGAAAAAAATATATTATAGTTGAAATTTTTAGAAATAATTAATTTTCAAAAGATTTTGTTAAATTTTAAACAATAATTAAATTTTACAGAATTGAAAATAATTTATCAAATAATTTTAGATAATATTTTTTTTAAAAGTAATTGAATTTTCAAAGATTTACAATTTAGATTTTTGAAATTAATTGAACAAGTGGTTTTTAATTGAATTTTTTCGTGATTTTTGTTGATGAAGATTTTTTTAAGAGATTATAGACAAATATTCAAGTTCAAAAGTTTTTAATTGAAAAATGCTTTCAAATAATTGAATTTTCAAAGAATGTTATAAAAATCATTAAAAAAGTAATTGAATTTCGGAAGAATTATAATTTAAATTAAAAGAATTTCAAAAATTTTTTAAATAATTAAATTTTAAAAGGTTTTTAATTGAAATTTTTGGTTATTTCTTTTTTTTAAATTGTAAACAATTGTTGAATTTCATAAAATTTTTAATTAAAAAATAATTTAAGACAATTGAATTTGTTTAGAATTTCATTAAAATTATTAAAAATAATTAATTTAGAGAAAAATTTTAGTTAAAAATTTGTTAAATAATTGAAATAAAGAAGATCTGAAGATCTGCATTGTATACCAAAAAAAAACGTATTTTGTTTACAAATTTTTTTAAAAAATTAAATAAAAGTTCAAAAAGTCGCATCTTATTCAAATAAGTCATATTTTCGAAAAAAAAATCAGAAAAAGTCGTATAATCCCGTAATAGGTGAAAAAGCTGCCAAAATAGGAAAAAAAAATAAATGAAATGATGACCTATCCATGATGCCTGAAAAATATTAAATTAAAAATGAAAAAAAAAATTCAAACTTTTATAAATATTTATGAAAATAAATTAAATATTTAAAATATACAGTATTGTAGAGAGTTTATTTTAAAAAGTTTCTTCAAAATACATATAAATAAAAAATAAATGCTTCCTAATATTGTGTGTAGACATGCAATGTATATGTACGAGAGTAATGTTATCATTCATTTTTATAAAATGAATTATTTAAAAAGTAAAAATATTAATTTCGAGGCATTTAATATTTTGTTAGTGTCTGTCAGCAGTAGTCAACGCAATAAAATGCCATTATTTTTCCTCAAAATATTTGTGTTTCAATAATTTTTTATGTTACATATTTTTTTTTTTTTTTTTTTTTTGAAAATATTTCCATTTTTCATAATTTAACAAATAATATTAATTTTTAATATTATCATTAAATAATAAAACAGTAATTATTATTATAAAATTATAAATAAATTAATTCAATAAATAAACAAAGTGAATATTAATTTTCCAACTTGAAAATCCATTGAAAACTCTGCATTTTATTGCGTTACCATATCAGCCTTTCATGAAGTCACACCTTTTTTTTACACACACACATTTGTTTCAAAATACAAAATCGAATATCGTGAAATAATAATGAAAAATATCGTTGTTATCATGTCGTACTATACAATCATACATTCTACTGAAATAATAATCCCCGAACAATTTACAGTGATTTTTTTTTTTTCGAAGAAAAAGTATAGCCTCGCTTTATAATAATAATAATAATAATAATAATAATCGTAATAATAATAAAATAATAATAATAATATTAATAATAAAATTTGTCGCGTGTTGACAATTGAGGTTCTCACGACTTTCTTATAATTATTATAAAGATACAAAATAATTTTATTTTTTTTTTTCATTGCAAATAAAACTTGAAAAGCAGATTCACGCTGACTAGAATATTTTACAATTGATTAAATTCATTGTGGAATTATTTGCAATATTACGCAGTGAAATTCGTAAATGTCACAATAATAATAATTTTATTGTGATATATAGGCATGCAAACTTTGGTTTAAAGCAATATCATGTTAATTTTTCACGAAACAAATTAATTTCTTTTGCTTTCTATATAATTTTTTTTTTTTATTTCTTTAAAACTTTTTTTTTTTTTTTTTTTTTTCTTAAAAGACAGCTACTGGCAATTCCTTTTCAATATCGCATTGACTCCTAAGCCTTTTATTATTTTTCTTATTTACATTTTAACACGTTAGCTGACACACACTTCCAAATATATTTCTATAAATAAATCTACAGAAGCAAAAAAAAAGAAAAAAAAATATCAGTCAAATATCAAAATTCACACCTCTTTTTTTTAACCATGAAAATTCAAAATCAATAAACATTTTGTGCTCTCAAAAACGCTAATTAAAAAGAAATAAAATTATAAAAATGGAAATTTGTGCTAGTTATCGATAAATGGTTTATGGCTTAACAATATTATATTTAAACTTGAAATTTTTTTTATTTTATTGACATTTATCTTCGATTAAAATTAAAATTAATTAATTTACTTATAATTTTTGACTAATTAAACAATTTTCAAAATAAATTATAATAATTTATTAAAAAAATCGAAATTGTTTCATTTTTAATAAATTAATTAATTTAAATTTTCCACGTAAATTCTTCATTTAAAAATTTCAAGTTCTTTATAATCAAACTCCTTTTTTTTAAAAATGCCTATACAATTCTGATTAAGAAGAAAAAAAAAATGTATTACACACTGAAAAAAAATTGGAATAATTATGGATATATTATGGCTTCAAAGCTCGATTTCACTTTCGTTTCTTCATTTTTACCACCCTCATTTATTTATTATTATTTTTTTTTTTTTTTTTGTTAAATAAATTAAAATATTCTTAGGCTTCATTTGAATATTGTACAACTACTATATTCTTAAACTATTTTTAGCTGCTGTCACAAACCTTCTTGTGGTACCAAAAAATTATAATAATTACACAATAGCTCTCTTAAAATGATCGACTGTAAAAATTGTGAATGTGATTATTCAAAAAGTTATTGAATAAATGCACTATTTTTCTTTCTTTTTTTTTTAATAATATACAATAAATGCAACACGCATGTGATATATTAACTACTAATATGATACAAAACTGTTCTGTACGCTGTAGCGCAATTATCTTAAACTCATCATTTTGTTAATAAATAACAAAAAAAAGTAAGTTTGATTCTGAATTTGGTTTTTAAAAAAAAAAAAAAATTAAAATAAATTGAAAATAAGAGAAAGTAAAGAAAATTACAAAAAATACAATAAATTTTTGTTTTAATTTCCATAAGTAGAATTCAATTTTGTTTTAATATTTTATTTTTAATAATTCTATTAGTAAAAAAAATCTGTATCATACGTTATGAATTTATTTTAAGTTATTAAATTAAAAAGTTTAATAAACAATTTTTTTTTAGAATTTCAAACCAAAATTCAGATTCAACATTCAAAAATATGTGGATTTTTAAAGAAGATTTAAATTTTTTTACTGCGTAAAATATAAAATTTTGAAAAATACATAATAAATATTTCTTGAATATATATATTATAGATTCTGTAAATTACCTATATTATTTATTAAATATAATTTTAGTCAATTCAATTAAACAATTTTGAATAGGATATTTTTAAAATTTAATTTTAATTAATTCAATTTTTTTTCGAAAAAATCAAAAATTGATTTGTTTTAAATTTACGCAGTAAAAAAATTGAAAAAAAACTCGAATTATCAAAAAATATCAAAAATTTGGTGTTCAAAATTGTGCAAAAAACAAATTTGTCACATATAAAAGCACCAAAGATTATTCTCTCGTTCCAGAATACCATTGTATGCACATTCTATGTGATCTATTTTTCATAATATTGATTATCTAATTGCATAAAGGCCTAGTTCTTGTTATTATAAATTACATAAAAAAAAAAAAAAAAAAAATTAAGACTTTCTTTAAATCTGTAAGAAAAATGAAAAAATTGTCATTTAAGAAAGTTTCATTCACATTGACATCATTTCAAACCAAAAGACGTTTTACAATAAAAAAAAATTAAATTAAATAAAAATTAAAAAAAAAATTGCAAATCAATTTACAATTTTTAAAAAAGATATCAAATTTATTTGCTCTTAAATTGTTATTTTTAAAAAGAGATAAAAAATTTTTTAGTAAAAATTTATTTTCTTTGAATCCTATATATAATAATTTAATGAATATAAATAAAATTATTTAAAAATTAACAATTAGTTTGCAACAATGTTAATGGATTGAAAACTCACAAAAATTGATAATTGAGACTAGCTGCAAGGCATTTTTTTGTTTTCAAATTGAAATTAGTTTTTATTCTACAGTATATACATTTAGCAAGCTGTAACGAGTTCGTTTTTTTTCTCCCCCCTTTTTTGTTGTTAAATATTTTTACTCTTATTTATTTTACTTTAGACACATTTAAAGATAGTCATTTGGAATAATTTATAAAAATTAATTCTCGTATTCTTCTTCTAGATATAATTGCAATATTTTTTCACATTAAAAAAAATATTGTTTTTTTTTTTATGTGAAAAAATTTGATATTTTAAAAATGTAATCTTGTTTTTTATTCAAAAAATGGGGAAAAATTAGTTTTTTTTATTATTATTATAATTTTATGAATAGAAAAAAAATCGTAGAGTATATATATGATATTAATTATTATTAGTGAAAAAAAAATTCGAAATCTTTATATTTTAATTTGAAAAATAACTTGATTTAAAAATAGGTATATTTCGTGATTTTCTAGTCTCGAGAGACTTTGTTCCTTTTCCTTTTTCTCCTCTCATTTTTTTTTTTTTTTTAATCGTATCATACACATAGAGTAGATATCTTTCTTTTGATTATTCCTTGTTTAACTTAATGAGGTAAGTTTTATACACCGTTTTTCTTTCATTTTTTTTTTTTTTTTTTTTATTAGTGGCTCGTGAAATAAATTCGTTAAAAATCGCAAAAATATTAATTCGTTTCTCTACTTTCATATTTTTCATTTTGTTGGGAAAAAACTTCTTCAAAGAGCTCAAAAATGTTCCATTTCATCAATATTTAGAAATAATGGAATCATGAAAAAGAATATTTCAGTCACAGATTTAATTCTCGTTTTCGTTTTTTTTTTTGTTTGGTCCTTTGCAAAAAAGTGATTTATTAAAACGAGAAAATTAGTAAAATTAAATAATAAATATATATTATATATTAAAATAAATAAATAAAAATAAATATTTAAAGAAGCACCTTTTCTGTGTACAATATTAGGCCACGAAATTTTTCGTTTGTCTTCTCTTTTACTTCGAAGAAATTGACTTATTATTTAAGAAAAGAAAAACGAAGACGAGAATAAATTCAATGGCAAAATGATTTTTCTTATTATTATTTGTTATCCTAAAAAAAAGGACTAAATTTTCTGTTTTTTTTTTAAGCACAGATCAATAAGAAATAATCTTTGCCAGACAAAATTTACATTTGCGATTATTACTTTCTAAATTCTTGTCTCGTTTCTTGTTTTAATCACCCTATTCATTTCGTTATTTGCCATTTTGGAATTTTATTTGTAAAAATTCTAGACATTAAAATATTTTTAAAAAATAGAAAAAAAAGAACAATAAATTGAACAGTAATCGAACAAATATTAGAAAGAATGATTCGATTACAAGTCAAGTTATATCGATGTGCCCAAATGACATTAAGAATTCTTAAAAAAAAATGTATATAGTATAGATACTGAAAAGTATTTACGAAGTCTTTTAATTACGTATAAAAATCAGTTCGTCTCGTATTTAAGCATTATTTTAAATATATGGCAGTACTGCTTGTATTCAAAAAATTAACTGTTTATATGATATACATATATTTATTTATAATATAAAGTAAAAACCTCTTTGAGCGTAAAATCGTACATATTGAAACATATGTACTTGATTTTAATATAAGATGCATAAATATTTCCTAAATTCATTTACATTAAATTTCGAGTAGATTGAAATTTATAATGTAACAAATATTTAACTGAAATTTTATACAATTAAATTTTTAATTTAATTTTTATTTAAATATTTTTATTTTTTTATTATCAAAATTTTTATTTTTAATTTATCGAAATTTCTATTTTAGAAAATTTTCAATTACCTGAATTTTTATTCAGCCGAATTTCTAGCTTATTAATTTGTTATTTAAAAAATCGCCTAAGTAAAAATTCTGTAAATTAAAAATTCGAAAAATAATAATTAATAATAATAATAATATTATTATTATTATATATTTTTATATTTTATTTTTATAATAATTTCTTATTATTAAGAAAGTCTGTTAAATAGAAACCAAAAAAAAAATTGTTTTTGTAAGAAATATTCATGCAACTTTGTTTTTTTCTTTCTTTTTTCCCTATCAAGAACTGACACATTCTGAAAAAACAAATTTTCTTTCCTATGGCACACAATTTATAATATACGAACTATTGCTCTATATTTTGTAAACTTCTAATTAAAATGCTTGAAACTTTATATTTCTAATTGTACATGAATTAAATATTTAATAAATGTGGCTTTTTTGTTTTTTCTTTAAACAGAAATTAAATATTCGAACTGGCACTCTAAGTGAGTTTAAAGCTTTACTATTGACCACAATTCTACTCGATATATATATATATATATTTTTTTTTTCTCATAGATTTCTGTTTTCATGAAACTAGTTTTTTGTTCATTAAATTTCAATTATCATTCTAAATATGCACCATTAAGTAGAATTGCCATTTTTTTTCTCGATAAATATGGCACGATGATGAGAATTTTTTTTTTTTTAAACAAGCACTTCGTATAATCTTAATTTTAAGTATGGAAAAATTGTGAAAGAAGAAAAATAATGGTGCGAGAAAGTTGAATTATGAGTGAAATGAAAAGAAAATAGATAGAAATTATGTGAATTCATCGAACTTGTTAAATGATGTGTAAAGTCTAGATTCTTCGATGATGTGTTTATACCTTCTTTTTTTTGTTTGTTTTCATCTTTACCTACTTTATTTTGTCTGGTCAGTGTTTTTTCTTCATGCTTACAATAATGTGCACCTTCGTTGACGACGTTTTTGTGGTTCGGGTCGTAATACAGCGCGAACTGCCTCGTCAAAAACTTGTTTTAATCCACGTTGCGTGAGTGCTGAACATTCCATGTATTTAACAGCTCTTATCTGGAAAATTATGTTAATTTTATTAGGAACACAAAAAAAATTCAAAACAATCAATGATGAACAAAAAACTTTTTTTTTTAATAAATTCAAGATAAAAGCTAAAAATATTAATCTTTTCAATAATAAAAAAATCTTTTGTACTATTTTATTCAGGAATTTTTTTTAAAAATTTTTTATTAATGTATATATTCTATTTTTAAAATCATTAAAAGCTGTAGTAGTTGACGTAGTTTTTTTAGTACGGAAAAATTTTACTTTAATTAAATGATAATTTCTATCTTCTCCATGGAGTTTTGGGTTACTAATTTTTTTCACATATTTACATGTGTGTACAAGAGATTTGTAAAGTTTTTGGATTTTTAAAATTTTGAAAAGATGCCGTAACATTTAATTAATGAAAAAGTAGCAAAAAGAAGATAGAAGGTTCAATATTAAGTGATTTTTTTTTTAAATTCCTATTGCATTGGGGTGTGGGAATAACTCGAATTCAAAAATTACAATTGTAAAGGCCACCTAATAGGCAATCGTATTTTTTAAATAAAATTATTATTATTACATTTGCTTTTGTTTTTGATAGGTTTTGATAATTTCGTATTTATAGGCATTGCATAATTTTTTCAAAAAAATTTTCTTTGCGGTAATTTAAATATTTTTTATGTTTTTTATTATATTAGTTTATTAATTACAGGCCTTGGATCGACTTTAACGCACAAAAATCTCGTTTTAGTCGATTTATATTCCAAAAAAAATTGAAAAAGTTGATATTTTTATTTTAACAAAATTTAATTGGTTAATGAATATTTTACATTAAATAACTAATGTTATTAGATATTAAATTCATTTGATTAATTCTATAATGAAAATAATTCTACAAGAATATTATCAAGAAAATTTATTTCGAATATTTCAAAATCGAATTAAGGCCATCCGGGAAAAATCCCTAACCTAAAAGTGTTTTCCCGCGCGAGATATTACTCGTAAATAACTTGAAATATCTTGTTCGGATTTGTCGGATTAATTAGATGAGGGCGAGCTGATTAAGAATCATCTCCATTTTTACAAGTAATTTTATAAAAAAGTATTGAAAATCGTGATTATAAAAGTTTGATTTTTGATAAAAGTGGGGACAGTAGGGGAGGCGAGCACACAGACATTGAATCTATGTGTCAGTGGCCCAGAAGGTGGCGCCAATTCTAGCTAGTGGCCGCTGCTGAACTAACTTACCCCAAATTACTCCACTTTAAATCTTTAATAAAATTATTTCCTCAAAATATTATTGCAAAAATGGAGAAGAGCCCCACTCAGTGACCCTTCCTCTATTATTCCTCCAAATGCCAACTCGAAATACTTTATCCTTTAAAGATGAGAAGTAATTTACGAAACCCCTTTTTGCCAATGTTTAAACATTTTTTTCAATAATTATTTATCAAGATTATGCAAAATTCCGAGAAGAGCCCCTGGCAGGGTACCTTCCTCTATTATTTCCAAAAAATTACAACCTAAAATATTCTATTTTTTTCAAATGAGAAGAAATCTACAAAACCATTATTTTCTCCCGGATGGCCTTAATTGTAAGTCAAATTTTCACAAATTTTATTTAAGTAGGACAAATGTCGAAAAAAATTCTTAGAGTTCCATTTTTATAATTTTGTCAAGTCTGATTTAAACAATTTTTTCGAATTTAAAATTTTGTCAGTTTTTAATTTTAATGGTCAAAAAAAATTTCCTGCAATAATTAATTAAGTTTTACAGATTTGTAAATAACAATTTTTTTAAAAATAATAATAATTTTGGAAGAGTTATAGTTGAAATTTTTAGAAATAATTGAATTTCAAAAGATTTTTATTAATTTTCAGACAATAATTAAATTTTACAAAACTAAAAATAATTTATCAAATAATTTTAGATCAAATTTTTTAAAAGTAATTGAATTTTCAAAGATTTACAATTTTGATTTTTGAAATTAATTGAACTTCAAGTGATTTTTAATAGAAATTTTTGGTGATTTCTCCTGCTGAAAAATTTATTAGAAATTGCAGACAAAAATACAATAATTTGAAAACTTTTTAAGTGAAAAATAGTTTCAGAAAGTTGAATTTTCGAAGAATATTATAAAAATCATTAAAAATAATTAAATTACAGAAGAGTTATAAGTGTAATTATTAAATTTCAAAAAATTTTAAATGGAAAATTTTAAAAAATACTTAAATTTTAGAAGCTTTTGAATTGAAATTTTTTAAAATAATTGAATTTCAAAAGATTGTGTTAAAATTTCAGACAATAATTATAATAAGAGAAATTTTTAGTGATTTCTCTTGACGAAGAATTCATTAGAAATTACATAAAAAAAATTGAATTCCAAAAGTTTTTAATTGAAAAATGCTTTTAGATAATTAAATATTCGAAGAATATTATAAAAATCATTAAAAATAATTGGAATTTTTGCAAATAATTAAGTTTCAAGTGATATTTAATTAAAATTTTTTTTGTAATTTTATTTGATAATTTTTTTTATAATTATAAATAATTATTGAATTTCATAAAAATTTTAATTGAAAAATAGTTTAAGATACTTGATTTTGTGAAGAATTTCATTAAAATTATTAAAAATAATTAATTTAGTGAAGAATTTTAGTTAAAAATTTGTTAAATAATTGAAATAAAGAAAATCTGAAGAAGTTTCTGCATTGTATAATAAAAAAGACGTATTTTGTTTAAAAATTTTGTAAAAAAATGTAAAAAAAAAAGAAGTCGAAAAAATCACATTTTATTAAAATAAATCGAAAAAAGTCGTATATTCCGATGACTAATTAATTAACATTATAAAAACTTTTTTTGTATGAAATTAATAATTAAAAATTGAAGATTTAGTATATTCATTTATAGTAATGAACATTGTGCTTTTTTAAAAACGATATTATTTAATCTTTTTTTTTATTATATATTTAATAATATTTATTTTATTTATCCAAACTTATTAAAAGTATAAATTACTTGTTTCACTACTTAGAAACGATTAAATTATTATAGAAAAATATTTTTGTTTTCTCAGATGTAATAGCAATATTAAAAAATTTCTTATTTAAAAGAACTACTTTTTAAAAATTTAATGTTCTTCAAATTATTATTTATCTAATAAATTTTGCTTAGTATTGAAAATATTTTAATTTAAAATTTTTAAATGAAATCTATTAATTTTCAATTGTCTGATATTTTATTATATTAAAACAAAAATTTTCCTAAAATTCTTTTCATTTTGTCATCTTGATAGTGTCAAAATCATTACTGCAAAGTATTATAATTTTTTTAAACTAAGTCATCCAAATATAATGAATTAATCCGATAATAAATATATGAAAAATATACCTTATTCGCAAGTTTCTGTCCCTGTTCACGTTTAATAGCACTGAGTCCTTGTTCGGCGAGTGCAGTGAGTGTTTCACGATCATCTCGCAAGTCAATTTTTGTTCCAACAAGTATCATTGGCGCATCAGGACAATGATGTTTAATTTCAGGATACCATTTACTAGTCACATTCTCAAAGGAAGAAGGACTTGTCACCGAGAAGCAAATAAGAAAAACGTCTGTCTGAGGATATGAAAGGGGACGCAATCTATCATAATCCTCTTGTCCTGCAGTATCCCATAATCCTAAACTCACTGGAATTCCATCCACCACCATAGGAGCAGAATAATTGTCAAATCTATAAGGAAAAATAAATTTTTAATCATTTTTTAATTTACTCTATTCATTTTTTTTTAAATTTTAATCTAAATTTAAATGAGTAAATAACACAAAGTCTCTCTAATATAATGTAAATGACTTTGTGGGCGCCTTGAAAATTATTATCTTTTCGTCAAAAAAAAAAAAAAAAATGTGTTTATTTTTAATCATTAAAGAGAAAGGAAGAAAAGCAAAAAGATAATGTGAAACGAATTGCTTCCTGTGAAGAGTAGGGTGTTTGTGAGCCCTGCTAAACTATTAATAGACACCCTAGTTTACTGTTCTTAGGAAGACTTATGTGACAAAATAATAAAAAAAAAATAATTCTACTTTAGTGTCACATCATTGAGATATTCGCATAAAAATAATCTGTCGTTGATCTTCAGTTAGTTAAGTGCTGAGCGAATTCTGTGGTTTTTTTTTCTGTTTCACTTGGACAAAATTAGGGGTGTTTTGAAGAAATTAAAAAAAAAATTTCAACTAATGAAAAATTGCAATTTTGTAATTAAAAAAAAAAAAAAAAAAAAATTATCAAGACAAATACTTACACTGTAGGCACATATTCCCCGGGAAAACTGTCTGTTGTGTAAGATATTAACATACAAGTTTTTCCAACAGTTCCATCACCCACAACAACACATTTAATTGGTCTTCCAGAACTCATGATGTTCGATCTGAAATTTTTTTTTTCAAAAAAACATTATTACAAACTAATAATTAAAAAATGTTTAAATTTAATTAAATTTCAATTTAAAACGAAAAAAAGTTTTTTTTTAGATTAAAAAATAAGTTATAATTTATTTGTATTTTTTTTTTAAATATTCTCAGTAACAATTTAGAAAAATTAGTATATAAAATATAATAAAAACTATAAATAAAAAAAAATTAGTCAAATTTTATTTGCCTAAAGTTCTGAACGTTAAAATAATAAAATAATAATAATAATAAATAATTTTTTTTTGACAATTTTTAAAAAATTACTATACAAAACTCAATTTTAATAGAAAAAAAAATTTCTATATCTTTTTTTTATTTACGTTAAAAATGAAAAAAAAGTTTCAAATATTATTTCGAAACTTTTTACATATATAAAGTAAAGAATTCGAATGAAACTGAATTATATTATGAAAAATCGATAAATTTTTATTACTAACTTAACATAAAAACAGACGCACTGAATGTGAAAAACAATTTTATTTTAATAAAAGTAATAAAAAAAAAAAAAACATAAAAATTAACACCCACATAGACGGCAATTAGAAAGAGAGAGAGAGATAGAGAAAGAACTTTATCGATTGTTAAGTTAAAAATTTCGTGTCCACAATTGGAGATCTTAATTATACGAGACTTCTTACCAAAAATGGATTAGCAGACTTGTGTAAAAACGTTGGGATTTCATAAGACGATTTCCAAATCAATCTTCTCAATCACTATTAAAAAAAAAAAAAAAACTAGGTTGCCATGATGGTTGTTTTTACAAAAATTTTTGGCTATTTTTCCCGAAAACAATGTAAATTAAACTTGAATAAGCAGATGTTTCTGAATCACTTCCTTATTTCACTTTTTTTTTTTCTAATAAAGAACACTGAATATATATAGAAGCGCTGGGTAGAGGTTATCTCATTTATTTCTTGCCGCAAGAACTGCCATTCGATTTACCTTGAAAATGGCGATTTTTCTTGATCATAAAAAAACATTAATGTTTTTTAAGCACCTTTTTTTTGAAAAAGTTTTAATCACAGTTTTCCTTTTTTTTCTAACTTTCTGTCCAAAGACCGATAATTTGAGAGTGCCCTTTTCCCATATGTATATCACAATAAAAAAAAAAACCAAGATACGCAGTTTATAAAACCTATTGTGAAAAAAATGCCAAAATTAATACAGCTGGACAACAATGGAGTATGTTTAGGAATTTTCAACTAGCGACGTCTGGCACTTTGTTTTCAAAATAGGAAAATTTAAATTTATATACAATTTTCTAAATAAATAATTTTTGTTAAATTTTAAAAAATAAAAATTTATTGTTAAAAATACGTGAAAAAAATTTATACAGCTTACTTGAAAAAGAAAAATATAATTATTTAAAATTTGTAAAAATAGATTCCTACATTTTCAACAATGTGATAATAAAGTATAACAAAAAATATTACGCTTGTGTTTTGATTATTTATTTGTTAATTTTTTATTTAAATGGAAATAGACACGGTAAGATAATTTTATGAAAATGTTTCTAATGTAGTCATTTTTTTAACATATTATAAACTCGTATTCTAACATTGTAATTTCAGTGATTGTCGTGATCTTGACAATTGCCTCCAGAAAAACGTTAATGGTAAAGTTTTAATAATTACAAAGATAATTAACTATTTTTTCAAAAAAAGTAAATTAAAATTAATTATTCGTTTAAATTAATTATGTATTATTTTTTTAACAACCTGAAATTCAATGTCAAATATTTTATTACATCCTAACCTCAAAAAAAAAAAAAAAATATTTTTACATATACAAATAAAAACAATTAAAAAATTTATTACATTAAACATGGTATTTTATTCAAATAGAAGAAAGAAGAGTGCAAAAAGCAAAAAATGGACGTACCAATATTAGTTCAAGTGACTAAAGGGGAAAATTTAATTTACGAAACAATTGGAAGGAAAATTGTTGACGATGATAATTTAAAAGCATTACGCAAAAGCGCGGAAGAAGTTCAAAAAAATTTAAATTCTTATTTAACAAAACTTGTAGATGAAGAAAAAAAAATTCAACCTACCGGTGAATATTTTAGAAATTTAAAAACATTTTTCCTCTATATTTTAAATAAAATTAATAAAAAAATTTATGTATCAAAAATATTGCAGAAAAATCTAAAGATGAAAGCAGTGATTCTGAGAATATTTCGGACGAGGAAGAAGATGAAGATGTAAATAATTTGTTAAAAACAATTTCTTCAAAAAAATGTTAATTTAAGTATATAAAAATTTTTTAAATAAATTAATTTTTCCACCTATTTTTGAATTTATTATTTGTTCTTAAAATCCTTTCTTTTTTTTGAGAAATAAAAAATTCTTCTAATAGTTTAATTTAAAGAAAAATTATTAAAATTTTTAAAATAATACTTTGAAAATTTTTTTTTTAATTTTAATACACCATCTGTGGAATTTATACTGAACTACATATACATGAAGTTTGGGAGAGGAATTAGAATTGTCAAACACAATTTTCAAACAAGTTTCGTAATTTATTTAATTCAAACACGTGTTGGAATTAACGTAATAATTGTGAAAAAATAAATCATGGGAAAAGGTCGTAAAAATAAGCCAAAAAAGAATTTCGCCGAGAAACGACGTGAAAAGAAAAAGGTAAGTTTAAAACTGATTTATTCTCGCACGCATATGAAACCGGTTGTAAAGAGGTTATGTTTGTTTTTAATATCTGACATTTATATTTTTATTAAAAAAAGAAAATTTTTCACATTTTTTAATTATTTCACTATATATATATATATAGTAAATAATGTTAAAAATATTATCTAGTCGTTTTGTTTTTATTTCTCTCATTTTTAGATATATAAATTTTCCTGTTAACCTAACCTCAAAAATATTCTGCATAGCAACAATATGTTTAAATATATTTTTTTTTGCAAATAATATTTTTATATGTATTTTATGGTTTTATTTTATTTATTTTTTTACCTAAATAATACATTTAAAAAAAAAAAAAACGTCAAAAATCTATATTTTCGTAATAAATTATTTTTGAATAGAGAAATCAATATTTAAGAAAAATTTGATTTATTTTTTTAATTAAAAAAAAAAGATCTTTTTTATGTGTTTACAATTATTTTATATAGAATAAAACTGATTGGGATAAAACTCCACAACGATGTTACGCCGATATAATTCGTGAAAATAAGGATTTTGAAAATTATTATAAAATGCAAAATATTGTTCCCGAAGAAGAATGGGATTCATTTATGAAAATGATGAGGGAAAATCTTCCAGTTGCCTTTCGTATAACAGGCTCAAAATCAGAGGCAAAAGCCCTATTGGAAATAATTAAAGGTGATTTCTTTAAGGAAATATTAAATTTAAAATTGGACGATCAAGAAGAAGAACATGATGAAATTGATAAAGTGGAAAAAATGAAACCTCATTGCCTTCCCTTTTATCCTGAGGGTTTAGCATGGCAATTGCAACTCACTAGAAAAGATATTCGACGTTCTGAAACTTATTTCAGGTTACATAATTTTTTAATCGCTGAAACAAATAGCGGAAGTATCAGCCGACAGGAAGTTGTCAGTATGATACCGCCATTAGTACTTGATGTTAAACCTTGGCATAAGGTAATTAGAAAAAAAAATTTACCTCTTTTTCTTTTGTAAAGTTTACATATTTTTGTAATTTATAATATAGACCTCAGATTATACGACTTTTTCCGACTTTTTTTTTCAAAACTACGATTTTTTTCAACTTATTTTAATAAAATGCGACTTTTTCGACTTTTTTTAAGCATTTTTTAAAAAAAAAATTTTAAACAAAATACATTTTTTTTAGTATACAGTACAGATCTTCTTTATTTAAATTATTTAACAAATTTTTAACTAAAATTCTTCACTGAATTAATTATTTTTAATAATTTTAATGAAATTCTCCACAAATTTAATTATCTTAAGAAGCTGATGTACGCAACATTTATATAAATTATAAACGTTTTTTAAAGAAATAATTTTTTAAAATGAAAAATTCCATAATTTTTTGTCTAAACAATATTTCTTGTAGTTTTCATTAATCAACAAGTTATAAAAAATTATTTTTTTAGGCAAAAAATTATAGAATTTTTCATTTTAAAAAATTATTTCTTTAAAAATCGTTTATATAAATGTTGCGTAATTCAACTTCGTATTATCTTTAAATATTTTTCAATTAAAATTTTTATGAAATTTAATAATTGTTTATAATTTAAAAACAAATTATCAAATAAAATTACAAAAAAAATTTAATTAAAAATCACTTTAAATTTGATTATTTGCAAAAATTTCAATTATTTTTAATGATTTTTATAATATTCTTCGAATATTTAATTATCTAAAAGCATTTTTCAATTAAAAACTTTTGGAATTCAATTTTTTTGTTATTTCTAATAAATTTTTCATCAACAGAAATCACTAAAAATTTCTCTTATAATTATTGTCTGAAATTTTAACACAATCTTTTGAAATTCAATTATTTTCAAAAAATTTCAATTCCAAAACTTCGAAAATTTAATTATTTCTAAAATTTTTTGAAATTTAATTTCAATTATAAACTCTCCTGAAATTCAATTATTTGAAACCATTTTTCACTTAAAAAGTTTTCAAATTATTGTATTTTTGTCTGCAATTTCTAATCAATTTTTCAGCAGGAGAAATCACCAAAAATTTCTATTAAAAATCACTTGAAGTTCAATTAATTTCAAAAATCTAAATTGTAAATCTTTGAAAATTCAATTACTTTTAAAAAATTTGATCTAAAATTATTTGATAAATTATTTTTAGTTTTGTAAAATTTAATTATTGTCTGAAAATTAACAAAATCTTTTGAAATTCAATTATTTCTAAAAATTTCAACTATAACTCTTCCAAAATTATTATTATTTTTAAAAAAATTGTTATTTACAAATCTGTAAAATTTAATTAAGTATTGCCGGAAATTTTTTTTGACCATCTAAATTAAAAACTGACAAAATTTTAAATTCGAAAAAATTGTTTAAATCAGACTTGACAAAATTATAAAAATGGAACTCTAAGAATTTTTTTCGACATTTGTCCTACTTAAATAAAATTTGTGAAAATTTGATTTACAATTAATTCGATTTTGAAATATTCGAAATAAATTTTCTTGATAATATTCTTGTAGAATTATTTTCATTACAGAATTAATCAAATGAATTTAATATCTAATAACATTAGTTATTTAATGTAAAATATTCATTAACCAATTAAATTTTGTTAAAATAAAAATATCAACTTTTTCGACTTTTTTTGAAATATAAATCGACTAAAACGAGATTTTTGTGCGTTAAAGTCGATCCAAGGTGTGTAATTAATAAACTAATATAATAAAAAACATAAAAAATATTTAAATTACCGCAAAGAAAATTTTTTTGAAAAAATTATGCATTACCTATAAATACGAAATTATCAAAACTTTCCAAAAACAAAAGCAAATGTAATAATAATAATTTTATTTAAAAAATACGATTGCCTATTAGGTGGCCTTTACAATTGTAATTTTTGAATTCGAGTCATTCCCACACTCCAATGCAATAGGAATTTTTAAAAAAAATCACTTAATATTGAACCTTCTATCTTCTTTTTGCTACTTTTTCGTTAATTAAATGTTACGGCATCTTTTCAAAATTTTAAAAATCCATAAACTTTACAAATCTCTTGTACACACATGTAAATATGTGGAAAAAATTAGTAACCCAAAACTCCATGGAGAAGATAGAAATTATCATTTAATTAAAGTAAAATTTTTCCGTACTAAAAAAACTACGTCAACTACTACAGCTTTTAATGATTTTAAAAACAGAATATATACATTAATAAAAATTTTTTAAAAAAAATTCCTGAATAAAATAGTACAAAAAATTTTTTTATTATTGAAAAGATTAATATTTTTAGCTTTTATCTTGAATTTATTAAAAAAAAAAATTTTTGTTCATCATTGATTGTTTTGAATTTTTTTGTGTTCCTAATAAAATTAACATAATTTTCCAGATAAGAGCTGTTAAATACATGGAATGTTCAGCAATTTGATCTAAAATTATTTGATAAATTATTTTTAGTTTTTTAAAATTTAATTATTGTTTGAAAATTAACAAAATCTTTTGAAATTCAATTATTTCTAAAAATTTCAACTCTTCCAAAAATTATTATTAAAAAAATTTTCATTTAAAAATCTGTAAAACTTGATTAAGTATTGTCTGAAATTTTTTTGACTATCAAAACTATAAATTATGACAAAATTTTTAATTCGAATAAATTGTTTAAATCAGACTTGAAAAAAATTATAAAAATGGAACTTTAAGAATTTTTTTTTGAAATTTGTCCTACTTAAATAAAATTTTGAAAATTTGTCTTACAATTAGTTCGATTCTGAAATATTTAAAATAAATATTCTTGATAATATTTTTATAGAATTATTCTCATTGCAGAATTAATAATATGAATTTAATATCTAATAAGATTAGTTATTTAAAGTAATTTTTATTTATTAAATTTTGTTAAAAAAAAAATCTACTTTTTTGACTTTTTTTTTGGAATATAAATCGACTAAATTGACTGTTTTTGTGCCTTAAAGTCGATCCGAGGCCTGATAATATAATTTTGAATGATTAAAAAAATTGAAATGACGAATGAATTGAAATAAATGTTATTTTTGGTGATTACAACATTTTAATTTATTTCGACATTATTAAAAAAAATTGTAAATTATAAATAAAAGAAATTGAAAAATATAAAATGAATTTTTTTAAAATAGGTTTTAGATATGTGTGCAGCTCCAGGTTCAAAAACAGCACAATTGATAGAAATGATTCACGCTGAGGAAAAAGAAACACTTCCTGGTAGTTGAAATTATTATTTTTTTTGTTGTAAAGTTGTTTTAAATTTAAACCGGATGAAAAAAAAAATTATAATTGTTTTGTTCTTATTTTACAGAGGGCTTTGTTATAGCTAACGATTTAGATAACAATAGATGTTACATGTTAGTTCATCAAGCAAAACGATTAAGTAGTCCAAATATTCTTATCACCAATCACGATTCGTCAGTGATGCCAAATTTTACAATTACCAATCCTGATGGATCAAAGGGAATATTGAAGTAAGTTTTGAAATAATTTATTTTTCAAAAAATCATTTTTTTTAACGCTTATTTTATAAAATCCAGGTTCAACAACAATGAAACCTTTGAATTATTATAATTGTTTTTTTTTTTAATATTTCCTCCTAGTTTTTCGCGTATAGTTAGAATAATTTTAAAACTTTAAAAAAAAATCAAACAAATTTTAATAAATTCTAATTTTTATTTGAAAAATTTATATTCAAGGAAATTTTAATCTTTTCTAAATTTAATTTATCCCAATTTTTACATAACATAAAGTTGAATTAATTCTGATAATGTTATTCCTCTTAAGATATTTCTAAATGAGAGAAAGGATTAAATTTTTATAGAAAATATAATCTGAAAATTGATCGTTTATAGATTTGACAGAATTTTGGCCGACGTTCCTTGCAGTGGTGATGGAACAATGAGAAAAAATCCTGATATCTGGTGCAAGTGGAGTCCGGCAAATGGAAACAATCTTCATGGGTAAAAAACAATCTTTGTTATACTAAAATGAAAACTGTCAGTTATTTTAAAAAGGAATTTTATTATAAATTTTAATTTTGATAAATTGAAAAGAAATTTTTAATTTTATCTATATATTTAAATTATTTAATATGTGTAAATTTTTGTTAATTATTTTTAGAATACAGTATAGAATAGCGAGGAGGGGATTAGAAATGTTGACAGTTGGAGGAAGAATGGTGTATTCAACATGTTCCTTAAATCCATTAGAAAACGAAGCTGTACTTCATAGGCTTTTAACTGAAACAAACGATTCTGTTCAATTAATTGATTGTCGAGATCTTGTTCCTGGATTAAAATGCAATCCTGGTTTGTATTTTCTTTTTTTTTTTTCTAATTGGGATATTAATTTCAATCATTGAAAAGAATAAATAAATAATAAGTAAAATAATTTATCTCAGGTGTTACGAATTGGCAGCCAGCTTCGAAAAATTTACAATATTACAAAACTTGGGAAGAAGTTCCTGAGCATTGGCAAACGCAAATTCGACCAAAAATGTTCGCCCCAAATCCTGAGGATGTTGACAAATTTCATTTGGAGCGATGGTAATTTTCTTATACATAAATTTTACAAGGATAAAATTAAAAAATATTTTGCAAATAAATATAAGAATAAATTTATAATTTTTGTTACTTAAAACAATAATAATAATAATTGAAATTAATTATTTTAATATAAAATTATATGATTATTAATAATTTGGTAAATAAATAATTAAGGAAATTTTTTTTTTTTGAATTTGCAGTATGAGGATATTGCCACACCATCAGGACACGGGCGGTTTTTTTGTCGCTGTTTTAGAAAAAGTGAAACCACTGCCTTGGGAAAATAATGAAGAAACATTGAACGAAACAGTAGAGACTTCGGAAATTCAGGAAAGCAAAAGTAGCGAAGTGACAACTGTGGAAATAACTGAAGAGAGAAAAGAGGGTGATAGAAAGAGAGCTGCCTTAAACGATGACAAGAAACCTTGGGGTCCACAGAGGAAGAAGAAAAGACTCACTGGCTATCGAGAAGATCCATTTGTATTTTTCAAGGACAACAACGAAGATGTTTGGTCTTCAATAAAGTGAGAATCTCTTTATTTTTATTATTCTCTCATTTAATTCAAAGTTTCCGATATTTTTCATTCTTTAAACTTTCATTGACAAATTAATTATTAATGCGTAATAATAATAATAATAATAATAATAATAATAATAATAATTTATAATTAAAAACACAAATTTAATTTAATTTTCAAAATAACGAATTCAAATTATGATTGTTATTGTTTTCAGAGAATTTTATAACATTTCCGATGATTTAGATCCAAAATGTTTGCTCGTGAGATGTAATGAGGGTAAAAAGAAGAATATTTACTTTACATCAGCGGCAATTCGTGATATTGTTCTTTCAAATGAAAATAAAGTGAAAATGATTAACACGGGTGTAAAAACATTTGTTCGTTGTGATAATAAAAATATGAAATGTGCTTTTCGTCTAGCCCAAGAGGGAATGCCAAGTATTTTTCATTTTGTTGGCGATTTAAGAAAAATACAAATTTTAAAGGAAGATCTTATTATGTTATTGCAAAATGATGATCATCATACACCGCCAGAAATTGTTAAACTCAGTCAAAAAACTCAGGAACTCGTCAAGGATTTTGGTATTTAAATAATTATTTATTTTACAAAATATAAAAATATTTATATTATTCATTTTTCTTTTTTTAATCTATAGATGAATAATATTTGTAAATTTAAATATAATTTCAGTAAAATTATGAATTAATTGAAATTTTAGTTTTGAAATTTAAAAGAAAAGTTATTTGAAAAATAAAAATAGTAAGTTAACATTTTAATTAATAAAATTTGAAATTTTCTTTTTATGAAAGAAAGAGAAATTTTTATTATAAAATAAAATTTTATCTTGTTACAGCAACAGGAAGTTGTATATTATTGTATAGAGAAGAAGAATCAGAAAATCCGTATCCTTTGAGATTAGAAATGGTTGGATGGAGAGGAACAATGTCATTGAGAGCTTATGTTCCAATTCACGATGCTATTCATTATTTACGACTTTTAGGAGCCGATTGTTCTAAATTTGGTGAGAATTTGCAAAAAAAAATATGATTTTTAAACTTCTTTTATTAAATATTCAAAAAAAAAGTATTTTGAAAAATACCTTCTTCAAAACAAGAAATAACTGAAACTTTCTCAATTTTATGATTTAGAGAAAAACAAATTTGAAGCCAATAGGCTGCAGGCATCAAAAGTGGACGCCGAAGATGATGATAATAATGGAAATGCAGTTAAAGTGGACAAAGTCGAAAATGGATCGACAAAATCAGATGACGAGAATAAAGATTCAGAAGAAAATAATGTAACTAAATAATATTTACGTTAAAGAAACTGCGTTTCCTTGGAGAATTTCAGGTACTATCTTTTTTTTTAAATCACTGTTTCAATTTGTTTTTAAAAATAAATAGTAATAAACAAGAAAAAATGAAATAATTTCTAATTTATTCTTTATAATCATTTAACTTTTTTTTCCATAATTCCTTATTTTTTTTAGCAATTTTGAATGAAATTTTAAATACTTTATAATTAATTAGTTTGAAATAAATCAAAAATTAATTCAGTTAATAATCTAATAAAATTTTGTGTATAGGGAAATATAAAAATCGCTATTGAGTTGAATGATATTTTAATAGTCAATTTTTTTTTTTTTTTTTTTTTCTATCAAACAATGAATGTATGAAATTACAATATAATTTACTTTATAACATTTGAGCTTAAAATACCCTTGAAAGTTATTGTTCGCTGTCCTCGAGCAATATCTTAAAGATTAATGATTTTGCAAAATGGGCGGATCGAGAAAAATATCTTTTAGATGTTTGAATATTTTGCAAAAAAAAAAAAAAAAATAGTTACAGTCGATGAAAAATTCACTTGTTCTTAATTTTATTCAAATTGTATATTAAGAGTGAATTTTAAAGTATTTCAACTAATCTGCGTCAAAAATTTTAATCCTTCTACTAGATATTGAAAATTGAAATTTTTTAATAATTTTAATTGATTCAACAGATTATTATTATTATTTTTAATTTTTGAATAGTACTTAGTTTCTAATAATTGCTAATGTTACGTAAGAGGACGGGTTTTCTTTTTTACTATAAAAAGTATTTTAAACATATACATTTTCAAAAAAGAAAAAACAGATCTCAAATAGATAACAAATATACATAATATATAGATTATCAAAAAAACATAAAAAGAAATTATCAAAATTGACTAGAAGTTTTGATAAATTTAATCTAAAAATTTATTTACTGCTAGTAATCCCTTCCGGTTGGTGATGTTAATTTTCCACTGAGATTTTGTGCGTTCGACGATGATTTTGTGCCTGAAACATTATTTTCAAAAAATTACTAAATTATCATTAAAACTGTAAATAATAATAATAAATAAAAATTATTTTTGTCTTTAAAACAAAATAATAAAAATAAGTAATACCTACTAATAATTAAGAAAAATTTAATAAAAAAAAAAAATTGATTAACGATTTGGATAAATAAAAAAAAAAAAAAAACATTTTTAATTTTACGAGAAGTTAAATAATTAATGAGACTAATAGAAATAAAAATTTTGATGAATTATAATTTTAAAACGTACAAGATTTATTTGCTTTTAATCGTGGATTACTACTGCAGGGATGATCACCCATTAAGTGATCTTTCCATTTGTTTTGGTTTACCAAACCACGGCAAAGAGGACATTTTCCATAACCGTCCATTGGCTCTGAAAATATTTACAAAAAACAGTTACAACCAATCGTTACAAAATCAAATTATGTAAAAAATCAATTAAAAAGAAAAATTTTCAATAAAAAATTTTTTTTAAAATTTTTTAATGTTTTTACTTGTGCATTTTTCATCTTTTGTATGTTCCTCGAATAATTTTTCATTTACAGCCTGTTTACATGTTTCACATTTGACGTAATTATTCCTTAAATCGCATTCATCTGAAAATAAATTTCAAAAATTAATTTCAAAAACGTGAATTGTTGGACAGTTTTAATTTTGAATTTCAAAATGTTATTTTTTTTTTTATATAATTTACTTACACAGCAAATGTGAATTAAGATGAGAAATTTCAACGACTTGTTTACACGATTCGCATTTCGTTAACATTGGACAACTTCGCCAATAATGAATATTTAAACCTTCTTCCGAATAAACTTTTCCTTTTGATAAGCAAAAAATACACATTCTGAAAGAAAAATCGATTAGAATGGCAAAATTAAATATTAGTTAATAAGTTGATGTTTATTTTAAATAATTTTTTAAAAATAATTTAAAAATTAAAAGTTCTTTTTTTTGATCAGTTCATAATATTTCACCTAAAGTTGTAAATAAATTAAATTTAAAAAAAAAATTTGCCGAAAATGAATTGTAAGGATACCAAATATTTTTTAGGAATTATTCGACATTTTTAAAAATAGGCCGCAAATATTATGGATTGACCCTTTTAAATTAATTTATTATTATTGTTTACTAAATTTAATCCTTAAAAAAAAAGACGAAATTAAACTCTTTCTTTTTGAAAGAACTTGTCAAGTTTTTGAGAAAAATTGGAATTAAAATTTGAAATATTTATTAGAATTTGAAACACTAACTTGTCACCCTTGTGATCTCCACTATTATCAGAAGGAGATGTGACGCTGGTTGAACTTCCTGTACTAACTGGAGGACTTGTCCTTGGCGGAGATTTAGTTAAACTAGCAACGTTACTGTCAATTGACCTCGTTCTCGTTGGTGTCATCATTGATTTCTGACCAGTTTCCATTTCTTTCTTTCTCTATAGGAAAAAGTCAATTACACAAAAATATTAATTACATATAAGGAACAATTAAATTCCTTTCAGTTTAAAATTTTAATTTCAAAGCAATTTTTTTTTTAAAATTGAGAAAAAAAACTCGAGAAAAATTAAAAAAAAAAATTCAACTGAATAAGTTTTGCAAAAATAAGAAATTCAAAAGTACGTTACAATACTTAATTAAAAATTTAAAAGAATTGATTATAAAAACATTCTTGGAATAATAAACTATAAATTGAAGTTTTTATAAATAAAATTCCATTTATTTTACGAAGCTGAAGTACGCAACGTTTATATAAACGATTTTTAAAGAAATAATTTTTTAGAATGAAAAATTCTATAATTTTTTGCCTAAAAAATATTTCTTGTAGTTTTCATTAATCAATAAATTATAAAAAATTATTTTTTTAGGCAAAAATTTATAGAATTTTTCATTTAAAAAAAATATTTCCTTAAAAATCGTTTATATAAACGTTGCGTACTTCAGCTTCGTTTTATTTTTTAAATTCTTAGCTTATGAGAAAAAATACCTGAAGATCAATTCGATCGAATTCGTGAAATAATTGTCGATACAATAAATTTCGCCTGGTAATATCGTCATCAGGTGGAAGTTGTTTGCGCACTAATCGTGGATTTACTTTATAAACAAGAATTAAAATTCTCTCAGATACTTTTCTCACAGCTTCCGCGGGATGATGTAAACCAGATGATCCCAATTCGGATAATGTTCGACATGTTAATCCACTGCAACAATCACAATGTCTTATCAGAGTACATGAATTTTGCATTTTTCAATAAATCACGAGACGGGACCACCCGAGTCATTGACAATATTTTCAATTTAAAAAAAAAAAGTTGAACCGCAAAAAAAAAAACATATACACTTCTAAACAAACGAAAAATTTTACGGTTCAATATTTATTTTTTCTCAGCTTCACTGGAATAAAAAGATTTCTTAAATTTTGTTTCATCCAATTACAGAGAAACAATATATTATTATGGAGACATAAAATTAGAACGTCCAACAAGGGGGGTCCAAATCTCCTTTAAAAAAACGTGCATTTATTTTATTCCTCATTTTCATGTGCTTTTGTATTTTTCATAAACTTCCATTGGTTTTTACAAGAAATTGATATTTTTATTTCTTTCATTAAAAAAATAAGTTTAATGAATTATTTTTACACGAACCAGTACATAATTTTATATATTTTATATTAGAAATAATTATATAAAAAAATTGAACATTCTTAAAACAAAACAAAAATTATTAGTTACATTTTATTTATTATTTTTTCTTTAAATAAATGATCTGTTGTTTCCTAAAATTAAATTAAAATTAATTGTAAATATTTAAAATTTTGTATTAAATTAATAATTTTTTAGTTTACTTTCGAAAAAAAAAGTTTTTCAATTATTTAATTAAAATAAAATTCTTGTGATTTAAATTTTTTATTTTAAATTCAAATAAATAAAAAAAAAGTGTAAATTGATAACTGATAACATTATTTTTTTAGTATTAAATTATTATTATTATTTTTATTTACCAGTGGAAGTTTATTTTGAAAAAAAGAAAACTGGCACTTATTTGTATCACCTTTGTTTGTCCGTTGATATTCCATGATTTAAAATAAGTTGTTCGACCATTTCAAGTCTACTGAGTGCCAATCTCTGATGAGTACTACTGCTGACAGTTCGCGTTAAATGAACAGGAATAATATGTAAATCACGAACACATTGACAATCGGCCATACTTAAAATTGTATGAACAGCCATATTATGAATACGCGGTGTTGTATCGCCTGATTTTGTCAAAAGTTCCGGCAATAATCGATCCACACTTCTAGCAATTTCCGTCGATGAAACTCTGTAAACAAAATTAATTTTTTATATTATCATTATAATTTTATATCAATTATAAGCAATTTTTAATTTTATCAAAGAATTTACAATTTATTGTAATTAATAAAAAAATTTTTTTTTTAGAAATTTTTTTCTTTTTATTTATTGAGAAAAGAAAATGTTTTAAAAATAAATAAATAAAATAAAAATTTCGTTTATTAAAATATTATTATACCTATTGGTAGCGTATTCAGAAAAAAATATCCTAATAAGTTGTGCAGCTAAACTATAAACACTGAAAACTTTGTCCCTAAGTGCTCGATGTAAGAGTAAAATTGCTGCCCTCGCTGTTTTATTAGCTGAATGTTTTGACGTGGTTAGATCAAAATCTTTTAGTTCTTGTTTAAGTAACATTAGTCCTTCCTCTTTGTCGGTGAATTGTTTTGAGTAAAATTTTTCCACCTGAAAAAAAAATTTACATTATTGTTGCGTGAGAAAAGCTAATTTGCTATATATATTTCTATTTTAATTTATTTTTATTATGTCAATCGCTGACGCTGATCGCTTATTTATCGATGATTTTAAAAAATTATAATACTTTCATCGAATGATTTTGAATGTATCAAGATATCATAAAACAAAAAGAATTTTATTGAAAAATATAAATTTAAAGTATATGAGTAGAAAATTCAGCCAGTAGAAGATATTAAAAAAAAAAAAAACGTACAATTTATTGCAAAAGTGTAATTTTTTTTTTTGAAATTTATTAACAATGACTAAATTTAATAATATAAATTGATAAAAGTATTTAAGAGAAAGTTATTGAATTAAAATAAAAATTTAAACATAAAGTAAATAGAAATAATTAAAAGGCGACTAGAAAATTTTAATATTTGTTTAATAAAATTATTATTATTTAACAAATATAAGGACCATCAATATTGTTAAAATTTTCCGCATCTAATAATTATTTCTATTATTTTTTCTTTTGGTAAAATTTTAATACATACCATGTCCATGCCAAAAACGGCTATCGGCAAAGCTGCTTGTTTTTTTTCTCTGTCATTGAGTTTGGATGGAATTTTTGTATCCGCACCGTCCGTATGACATTCTCTTGTAAATTCATTTGTGTGTGAACTAAAAAAAATATCCAATTTTTTTTTTATCAATTTACTAATTATTATCTTAACATTTTTGTTGTGTGTTTTTATATTTTATTTATAGATTGCTGTTTATTGTTTTATTAGTTTTATTACTGGAAATTTTATTCATGAATAACAAAATTTATTGAAAAAAAAGAAGACAAAGTAGAAATTTAATTGAATAAAATAAATAAAATATAGTTAGGCTATAACTTTGAAAATATATTTAATTAATTTTCAATTCTATAGTATTTTGAAATTGATGATTTTATTTACTGTCTCAAAGCAGGAATAGTTCTTTCTTCGTAAGCCTCGTAGCTTGATCTAAGAGCCGGTCCCGCCGACTTTATTTTTCTCCTTTGCAAAGAACCCTTATAATCTCTTTGTCTTTCTAAAACTCCATTTGGCGGACTACTAGTGACATCTGAAATTAAATTTTATTATTTATATATATATTTATGAATAATTATTGAATTTAAAATTCAAGAAAGTTTTATTTCATTATTTGTTTAGTATTTGTGTGATAAATTTTCTTTAAATTTCAAAAATGAGCGAAATTTGAATTTTTTTTTGTCAAACTTTATTTTTAGAAAAAGCAAAATGAAAATACATACCTGGACTTTGATTTTTTTGGCGTAACGGTGAAATTGGCTGCGAATGTGGAGGACCAGTTGGTGAAATAGTTCCTTCACGATTTGGCGGAATTGTCAATCGGGGCAAAGTATTCGTATCGTCTGAACCGGAAACTGCACCAGTTCCATAAATTTCCAAAGGAATTGTTTCCTTCTCTTCAACTATTGAAAGATTATTTTTCTCCAATGGCTAGAAAAGAAATTCAAGACAACTCGTATAAAATAATTAACTATTTTTTCTTCTCTGGATGATTTTACATGAATAATTATAATATAATTTAATAAAACAAAATTTAAAAACAAAAAACAAAAAGTAAGAAACAAATTTATAAAATTAAATTAAAATTGAATTGTATAATTAAATTGTCTGAAATTATTGAATTATTAAAGAAATAAAAATGTACATACTCCATTAACTTCGAGTAAATCTTCAATTTCCAAACTTTCGTAAACTTGTTGTCGATATTTTTGTGCTTGTGCTTTTTTGGCCTTCGCTTTATCATAATCCTCAAGTGCTATTGCATATTTTTTTTCCAATTCATATTTTCCTAATCGTTCACCCGCCTTTCTTAGATTTTCCATTGCTACTTTCAATTTTGATGCATATTCAAATCTTTCCTCTTAAAAAGGGGGGGAAAAAAATCAAATTTTAGACTTTTCGACGATTTTACGAATCTAATAGTTACATATTCTTTGAATTCAAGATGTAAAAAGAAATTTCCGATTATTTTCTCAATTTTAATTTCACTTTGAATACTTTATTTTTTTCCATTTCTTGATAATTTTTTTTTCATTTTTCCAATTTTTAAAATTTTTATTACACTTATTAATTAATAATATTTTTTATTATATTTTCTATATTATAAATAAGAATATATAAATTAATATTACAGGCCTCGGATCGACTTTAACGCGCAAAAAAGTCGATTTTTTAATTTAATTACATTTAATTAGTTAATTAAATATCTAATGTTATTGTATATTATATTTAATTCATTTTTTCATTCTTTATAAGAATAATTCTACAAGAATATTATCAAGAAAATTTCTTTCGAATATTTCAAAACCGAATTAAGACAAATTTTGAAAATTTTAATTAAGTAGGACGAATTTCTAAAAAAAAACAAAATAATTTAAAGTTCTATTTTAAACATTTTTTAAAGTCTGATTTAAGCAAATAACTCGAATTTAAAATTTTTGCATAATTTTTAGTTCTAATAGTAAAAAAAAAAAATTCCGGAATATAATTAAATTGAAACTTTTTTAAATAATTAAATTTTTAAATAAATATTAAAATTATTAAAAATAATAATTAAATTTTGAAAGAATTACAGTTGAAATTTTTAGAAATAATTGAATTTCAAAAGATTTTGTAAAATTTTACAGAATTGAAACAAAGCTGAAGTATACGCAACGTTTATGATAAACGATTTTTAAAGAAATAATTTTTTAAAATGAAAAATTCTCTAATTTTTTGCCCAAAAAAATATTTCTTGTTGTTTTCATTAATCAACAAATTATAAAAAAAAAACAACTATTTTTTAGGCAAAAAATTATAGAATTTTTCATTTTAAAAAATTATTTCTTTAAAAATCGTTTATCATAAACGTTTGCGTACTTCAGCTTAGTGAATTGAAAATAATTTATCAAAATAATTTTAGATAACCTTTTTTTAAAAATAATTGAATTGAAAATATTTTAAGATATAATTGAATTTGTAAAGATTTTCATTCAAATTATTGAAAATAATTAATTTAGAGAATAATTTTAGTTAAAAATTTGTTAAATAATTGAAATAAAAAAAAAAAGATCTAAAGATTTTTATTGTATAATAAAAAAAATGTATTTTGTTTAAAAATTTTGTAAATAAAAAGAAAAAAAAAAAAAAGTTGAAAAAGTCGATTATTAAAATAAGTCGAGAAAAATTCGTATAATTCGAGGCCTGATATTATTTTTAAATTTTCTTTAAAATTTTTATATTACATTATTTTTTCTTCTTTCATTTACAAAGAAAAAAAAAAAATATTGGAATATAAGCAAAAAAAAAAAAAAATTATTTGCGAATTATTTTTATTACCTTCAACAGCTTGAAGCTTTTTTGTTTCCATTTTTCGAATGATATTGGCAGCCTCTCGATCGACGTACATTTCAAATGCCAAATCGTCATAAGGCGACGTATAATGAGGATTATATGGAGCATCTCCTTGGCCGCTTAATTCCTGACCAAAAGGTTCACCCAAAATGTTAATGGCAATGAGACCCACCTTAGAAAGTTTAAAAATTTTCATTATTATTATTATAATATTATACCTCAAACAATGAAGAAGCACTAAAAGAAAATAATTTCAAAATTTAATTAAAAATCGAAATACAAAAAAAAAATTAATTTTCATAAATTAAAATTAAATAAAATAATTCAAAAAAATAAAATTTTAATAAGAATCACAATTTTGAAAATTTTTTTTCATCTAAATTTTAGATTTCCAAAATTTAATTATTTTTTTAATAGTGGTTTAATTTCTAAAGAAAAAAAAAATCTATTTTCTAAATAAATAATACAAATAAAGAATTTAAAAGAAAAACAAATAAATAACTCACCTGCTCGTGAATATTATGTGAATTACTATGGGGTTTATGGAGTTTAAATTTAAGCGAGACGGTTTCTGTTTCCGGAAGTGCAACACTTTTTAATTCTCTACTTTTATACATTGTCGATGCATTATCGGAAAGTGTGATATATCCTAAATAATCAAAATCCCTCGACGATGAACCATTTTCTCGAGATGCCCAAATTTCCAATTTTTGAGCTTAAAAAAAAAACAACAAAAAATAGGTAATTTAAATTTTATTAAACAAAAATATTAATTAATTGAATTATTAAATTATTATTTCACAAATGTTAATATAATAATAATAATAATAATAATAATAATAATAATAAATGATAAAAATTATAGAAAATTTTATGAACAAACTTACGAATTAAATATTGATGAACCAAAACTTGTATTCTGGTTAGTTTCGCGGGTCCATGAAGACGAAGAATAAGTTCTTGAGGATAAATGCATTTTCTTGCACTTTGCCATCCTCGAACTGTTGGTCCATGGATATTTAATTCCAAAGACGAATGTCGTTCTTCTTCACCTGATTAATTAATTACGCAATTATATGTAAAAAGTTTTTTTTGAAACTACTTTTAATTCACTTATTTTTAAAAATAATAAAAAAAAAAAATTTTTTTAACCTAAAATTAAAATTTAATTAATTTTAAAAAAAATATTTAAAAAGTAACTAAAAAAAAATTTTTTTTTTTAATTTCTTTCTAGTACTATATTTTTTGATTAAAAAAAATTAATTAATTAAAAAAAATTAAAAGGTTTCTTGATTATTTTTTTTCTTTTATTTCGTAAATTTAATTCTTATCAGATATATTGTGCCAAGGTTTTAACAAATCCATAAGTGCCACCTGGCACTGAACTCATTAATTGCAAAACTTTGCCAAACGTTTATTATACTCAATAATATTTGATTTGACACCACATTCAAAATTATATTGCCATAATTATATTGTAAACGGGGGGGTTTTTTTTTTAAGTTTAAATATAATTAATTAAATTTTTTTGTAACTTTTTTTTATGTTTTCAATTTTTAATTGTAAAAGAAATTTCAAAATTTATATTTTACGTTTTGTTTTTCAATTGATTACAGTTTATTTTGATTGATAGGACGAGGAAAAAACATCATAAAATCATAATTTGAAATTAATAAGTTTAATGTTTACTAGAATTTTGTTATTGAAAACACATTAATTTTAATATATTGGAAAAATTTACAAAGAAAATGCAATTATAATATTGAAATCAATTAATTAAATTTAGATTTCAATATTCAAAATTAATTTATTTACACAATTTATTCCACAGAATTGAAATTAAAAAATAACCAAAAAATAAAGAGTAAATTTCGCTTTTTAGAAATTTTTTTAATTAAAAAAAAAAAAAGAATTGAAACATTTTTGCGAAATTGTTCACCCCACAAGAAAAGAGGTTAAATTGTATTTAAATGTTTGATGAAATAATAAATATGTATAAAGAATGTTTTCTTACTCGTGGCATGTACAACATTGAATCCAATTTTTCTAGGCATGCTGAAAAATTTGCCCTCAACCCCCACCCCCCAAAAAAAGAACTAAATATGCGAAACAATTTTTTTTTGTTTATCTCTTTTTTAAATATACACGACAAAACTAACGGAAACGTCAAATGTGAAAGGCACAGCCATTTGAAAGCTCTTTACGCGGAGCTTGCAAAGCTTCGAACATCCACTCACTACGAAGCTTGGGGCAAAACTGATGCCGGAACAGCTTCGATCTATCATTGCGCAGCCTAAACGGCTTTTAATATATTAAAAAAATTAGATCGTATATGTCATTATTATTATATTGTCAATAATTGCGAAAAAAAAGCTAATTTCAATTCTTCTATAAAAAAAAAGAAATTATGATTTTTAATTACAAATTTTTATTATATTTTTTTTGCAAATTTTTTTTTCTTAAAATGTTATAGAAATAAAGATAATAACAACAATAATATATAGGAGAAAAATAAAACAACAAATAAAAGAAAATTTAAAAGAAATTTTTGAGGTTAAAAATTCTTGATAAAATATAATTTTTTCATTTACAATACAGGTGTTAATACTTCTATTGTTATTTAATTTTATTTTTCTATTTATTGTTAAGTGTAGAAAAAATAAAAATAATTTTAAAAAACAATGATTAAATAAATAATAGAAAATAAAAAAGTTGGCAAATAATAACAAAAGGGAAGCAAAAATATTAATTTAACTTAAAATTTAATCTGTAATATTTTTATTATTTATTTTTCAAAATTTAATATTATAAATTGTATTAAATATCTCGCAATATTTATTATAACTTTTTTTTCTGTTCAAAACTATTTCGACGAAATTCATTTTAAACATAATTACGATATTTATTTTTGCAGAAAAAAGAATGAGAATTTCATTGAAATTCTCTTTTGTAATAAAAAAAAAAAAAAGGGAGGTTGGTTTAGAGTCGATACTTTTTGGGCTTGGCGAATGTAGCTCTTTGTATATATCTAATCGAGGGTAATTTTTTTTTTTTGGGTCGTCACACTTATGTTTTCTTGAAATTTTTGTGCGCGGATCAGGGGTAGGGGTGTTCAACTAACAGGTCGTGATTTCTCTCCCTATAGACTCCCTCAGTTTTTATTAAGGACCCTATATCTGAAGATAATGTTGACGGATATTGCCAAAAGGGCAGTGCCGTCTGCGCGCGTCAAAATATAGACGGTAATTTTAGCAAATGGATCAATAAAAGAGGAGTTTGCAAGAACGAGACCATGCGAATCATAACATACATACTACGCCGCATCCACGTGCATCTCAATCACGTGTGTGTTATTTACAAAATTGGCTATACAAAATAGAATATTCCCAAAGAGAGAAAAAAAAAGTATTGATTCTTCTTCTGTTTGTCTTTATAAAATATTGACATTTTACAATAATTTTTATTTTTTTTATTTCTTAGCCATAACATAACCTAAAACTTAATATAATTTCAAAAACTAGTTTAATTTTCATACACTGTAAAAAAAATTTTGTGTCGATTTACACGCCGAATGTAAAATAACTTATTCAACAATGTTAATTTATTATGCTTTGTAAATTTATAACGTTAAAAATTTTAATTTTACACTGCTGAACGTTGTGAATTCACACGGTTGTGTAATTTTACAATGTTGGACATTGGAAAGTACTGACTTGAAAATATCTTTATTATCAAATAAAATAACATTTATACATAGTACAGTTAATGTCTTAAAATATACAAGGACTCTATCTTTACAATATCTGCCTTTAGTAGTTTTATTCTAATAATATTTTATTATAAATTTTAAAAGATGCTAACATATCATATATTATAAAATTTTTTATCAGTAAAAATTTTTAATAAAAACCTGATTAATTAGAAAAGTATTGGAAAGTATGGCCACATATGTATGTATATATCTGAGGCACGGACGTTGTGAACCTAGGTGGGAGAAAGAGTTGAGCGATTGGACGGTCACATCTTGGAAAGGGTAAAATTCTGAAATTACACCGTCCGACAAAATTCAATTTTTTTTTGACCCACAAAAAAAAATCCAACATTTTCGGAAACTAGGACCCAAAAAAATACCTGTGTCTGGCTGTTTTGCTAGATCAAGTCGTTTGTGGTTTTTAGGGGTAAAAACAGCCCCGAAATAAAAAGTAACAAGATATCTTTTAAAAATTATTAATATTTTATAAAACTTGGTAGGTATCTGGGGGTTTTCGGGGTCGCTGATTATTAATCTGATGTCAGATTTTCAGAATTCAAAATAGCGGATTCAATATGGCGGTCAAAATTTTAAAAAGTTATTAAATTTTTTTTAAACCTTGGTATCTAGGGATTTTTTGGGTCACTGATGACGAATCTGATGTTAAATTTTTAAAATTCAAAATGGCAAATATAAAATAAAAAAATTAATAACTTTTTAAAAATTTGATCGCTATATTGGATCCGCCATTTTGAATTTTGAAAATCTTACATCAGATTAATAATCAGTGACCCTGAAAACCCCCAGATATGTACCAAGTTTTATAAAATATTAATAATTTTTAAAAGATATCTTGTCACTTTTCATTTATAGGGGTTGTTTTCACCCCTAAAAACCACAAAATTTTTTTTACGAAAATTTTACGAAAATGTTAAATTTTTTGTGGGTCAAAAATTGTGTCGGACGGTGTTATACCCCCACCAGAGGACAGAGACTAGGTCTTTTACCCCTTCCCACACTATTTCTCCCACCTAGGTTCTCAACGTCCGTGCCTATTTACCTTTTTACCCAAACAAAGAATATATAAATATTATTAAATATATAAACTTTAATAAAATAAAGAAACATTCAGATAAGTTACTTAAAATAACAGGCGCTGAATATATATCTTAGAATTAAAAAATTTTTGTATAACTTTAATGTACAACTCTCAATGATAAATAAATATGGTTTTCAAAGTCAAAGTCAACGTCCGTGCCTCAGATATACTCAAATGGTTTTTTTTCGTAACCTTGAGAAAATTGTTGTTTCAGTGTAATTTCCATTTTATTATAATTATTAATATTATTCATATTATTAGTCAAATACGGTGTCAGGCTGTAGTTTTATATATAAATTTTCCATTTCCACATAGAAAAAGAACAATTTTTATTTTCTATTTTAAAAAAGGCTGTCGCAAATTTGTCAATAGTTACGTACATTTTCATGTTTGTTTACATTTGACGAGTTGCACTTGGCCTTAAAAAGAATGATTAACTTTATAAAAATCGATTATTTAAACGATTATTTCAATTGGGGCGCGTTTGTATCAATTTCGGTGTCCAAAATTATGTGTATTTTAATAAGATACTTTGCCCGCCGAAACTGGAGCCATATGAAAATCTTAAAAATGTTTCAATTGCGACGCGGAAAAAAATTTGATCTCAAATAATTAAATTAATAATTGTTTAAATGTGCATCTTTATAAGTAATTGTATCAAAAAAAGATTAAAATAATTTTTTTTATTCATTTTGCAAACAGTTATATTAAATATAATAATAATAATAGTTATTTTTTATGAACGCGCTGTAATTGATGCACTCGCCGTAATTGGTACACTTATCCTATTGTGAATTATATGAAAATTAAAAAAAAAAATTTTTATCTATTTTAGAAATTTTATTTTTTTGAAAATATGAAAATTCTTAAAAATCCACACGATTTATTGTTCAGAATCATAAAAAAAAGCCTTAAAAAAATTGCCGATAAAAAATAATAAAAATTGTAGAAGAAGTTAAATTTTTAAGAAATAATTGATAAAATTTAAGCCAAACATAATTGCTTTTGTTTAAGTGTAAATTTTTAAAAAAATTTTTTAGAACTTCAAATCATATTTCACTATAAAAAATGAAAGAAAATAATTTTTAACAATTTTATAATTTTTTTTGTTATTTTTCAGAAATTTTATTTTTTGAAAAAATTGAAAAAAATTTCGAGTTTTATTTAAAAAATTATTCACGAATTAATTATTTTTCAATTTTCCATATAGTATATTACAGTTTTAAATACTCAATATTGTTAGAAAAAAAAATTTACAACCTTTAACAGCCTTAATTTCGAAAAGTTGAAATTTCAATGGTTCCTCCCCTTAATACTTTAATTTCTTAGTTTTTTTTTTTCCTCTAAAAAGTAATTTTTTCTCAAAACCAAAGTCATCAATTATTGAAAAAATTTTTAATACAGTCATTAGGGAATTTTTTTCCCATTTTTTCGGGATTAGTATTTTTTGTTCAAATAATATTTTCAATTATTTTGAAGCTAAAAGTTTATATTATTTATTTTGAGGCCAAAAAAGAAAAAAAATTTCTAATTTATTAGTGATTTTATAAGAAAAAAAAATGTTTTCAAAAATCGATGACATGGGTTTTTATAAAAAAAAAAAAAGTAAAAAAGGAGACAAATCATCAAAATAGGTGAAAAAGATGAAACAATTCCAACAATTTTGGTTAGGATTTTTTTTTTTAAATAACTTGTGCCCAATTTTTTTTTTTTTTGAATAAAATCATTTTTTTTTTTTATTAAAAATACGAGGCATATGTGTATAAATTGGAGGAATGTTTTATCAGTCAGAATTTTTCACTGTGTAAGCGAAGTGAAAAATAAATATAAAAGTCCCCGAGCAAATTGAATGATTTCGGAGCCTCCTAATTTTGATTCTCCGTAAACACGATCGACAAATGTTATTGGCACTTCGCCAATTGTGTATCCAAATTGTCGTGCTTTCACCATCATTTCCATTTGAAACACGTAGCCCTTTGAGACGCACGATTGGGTGAGCTTTTCCAAAACTTCTTTTTTGTAAAGTCTACAAAGAAATCAATATTTAATTAATACAATAAAGTAACTAATTAATTAGTAACGAAATTAATCCTTAAAAATTATAAGATTATGCCAATGCTGAAGTACGCAATGTTTATGATCAACGATTAGAAATTAATTTTTATTTAACACGGAAATTTATAAAAATTGTATACCTTAAAAAAAATAATTTTATAATTTGTTGATTAATAAAAATTACAAGAAATATTTTTCAGGCTAAAAATTATATAATTTTTCATTTTAAAAAATTATTTCTTTAAAAAATAATTTGTCATATAAACATTGGGTACTTCAGCTTCGTAGATTATGCACAATATTTTCTACATAATAGTAACATAATAATTAAAAAATTAATATAAAAAACAAATTTTTATATAATTATTATTTATTTATTTTGTTTTCCAACCTGAAGCTTCCGGTAAGATCACTGACGCCTGGTCTCAATAAAAATTGTGTCAAAAAATTGGCACCGCAACTTATTAATTTTCTAGTAAAATCCCAACCATAAACACCGCCATTTCCTGCATATCTTGTTCCCGTGACAATATCAAAATTAAATTCCTGTTGTTTCTTAATCATTTCGGAAATAAATTTTGGCTGAAATTTATTTATTTATTAATTAAAAATAGTAATTAAAAATCTGAAAAATTTTTGTTTTGTTTTTTTTTTTTTTTTTTTGGCTTACGTGATGTGACAAATCAGCATCCATAATTATTATAAAATTTCCAGTAGCATGTTTAATGCCATGAAGATAAGCAGTGCCAAGACCGAGTTTTTTTTCTCTTGGCCTGAGAACAATTTTTTCCTTTCCGTAAAGCATTTGTAATTGCTGGGCCATTTCCAAAGTACCATCGGGTGAGCCATCGTCAATTACAATTATTTCATATTCAAAATCACTATAGAAATTAGAAATTATTTTTTTTTCTATTTTTATAAGAATTTTACGATGTTTTTATTTATTTTTTTTTCAAATATATATATATTGAAATTTTTCTATTAGAAATTAATAAATAAATATAATATATAAAAAATTATTCTATACCTAAATAAATGTATTAATATTTGTAGAAAATTGATTGAAAAAATTTGTGATTGCTAATAATATATAAAATAATAATGATAATTTTTAATAATTTCGAAGCTCAAGTACTCAACGTTTATGATAAACGATTTTTAAAGAAAAAATTTTTTTAAATGAAAAATTCTATAATTTTTTTGCCTAAACAATTTTTTTTCTTGTAATTTTCATTCAACAAATTATAAAAAAAAAAATTTTTTAGGCAAAAAATTATAGAATTTTTATTTAAAAAAATTATTTATAATAAACGTTGTGTACTTCAGCTTCGTTTAATTTTAAACTTTTAAAATAATAATAATTACTGTTATTATTAAATAAATAATAATTATAATTTTTTATTTTAGAAATTGTAAAAATAATTATAAAACAAAATAATAACAATTAGAAATAAAAAAAAATAATTGTCTATTAAATATTTATTTTAAAAATTGAAAAAACAGAAAAATATCAGTAAGGTAAAATAAAAAAAAAATTTATAACATTTATGACAAAAAATACCTTAAATTTTATGTCAATTTATATATAAAAATTCATAAAAAAATTTTCCAATCTAAAACATTTATCGTTTTCAAAAAAAAAATAATAAATTTTGAGGTTATGTTTACTTACCATTTATTCAAACTTTGAACAATAAGCCAAACAATTATTGGTAAATTTTCAATTTCATTATAAGTTGGAAGTAAAATTGAATATTTATTTTCTGTTTTTAATTTTTTATCATTCTTTTCTTCATCCATTTCGATAATATTTTTTGTTCAAAATTTATTTAGTTATATATATTTTTAATATTTGTTAAAATATATATAATTTTCACTTAAAAATATTCAGTGAAAATTAATCATTATACTAAATATTCCTTACAACTTTTTTTTTCCCCTTATAAAATCTCATAAATTTTTTATACTAAAATAAAATTAAAAATATGTTTATATAAAAATTTTTGACACGTTTATGTTGATCTTTAATTTTAGTTCTGGAAAATGTGTGTAGAAGCATTTGTAGATGTCGCTGTTTTTCAAAGGAAAATGACACGTGGAAATTCTATTTGACAGCTGTCAGTAGTGTTTGTTTCCCAAACTGTATAATTACTTTAACAATTTTGCATTTAGTGATTAAAAAAAAGGCATTAAATATTAATTTATTATACATTGTTGACTCTAATGGCATGAGAGAGAGAAATTTTAATTATCTGCTTCTAAGGTTCATGTCAACCATTAAAAAAAAAAAAAAATGATCATTTTTTCTTTATAAAATGAGCGACTAGAAAATTGGAAAATAAACACAATTATGGGAAAAACAACACGTGTTGTGGTTTGTGGAATGAAAGGTGTAGGCAAAACTGCTCTTTTGGAGCAACTCATTTACGGAAATGTAACTTCAAAAACTGTAAGTTTATATAGGTTATGTTTCTCGTAATTTATTTAAATTCTATACTTTTTATAATTTTCTACTTTTGTTTTTTAAATTTTACAGTATCAATTATTATCAGCAAAAAAAACATTTGTACAATGTAATTTCTGTTTAATAATATTTAATTTTTTAATAAATTTTCTTTTATAATATTAAACGTCGGTGAAGTTCACAACGTTTATGATATCAATGATTGAGAAGAGAAATTATTTTTCTATGCAAATTATTTATTTATTAAAAAAATTTTTTGCAACGTTTCTTGATCAATTATTATTTGAAAAAAAAATTGTAGGCAAAAAATATTTTTTTTTTTTCAATCGTTGATCGTAATATTAATTTATACTCTAGAATATTTTTTCCCAATTATTTTAGTCTATTAAATTAAAAAAAAATTTATTTTATAATTATTTCAAATTAAATATAGTAATTTTAATTGAAATAATAAAAACTATATTTAATTATTTCACATCGATATTAATAATTCCATATATATATATATAGGAAATACATCCGACAATTGAGGATATTTATGTGGCAAATATTGAATCGGATCGTGGAACAAAGGAAAAAGTACGATTTTACGATACAGCTGGATTAGAACCAATGCACAATAATACAAATAATCAACAATTACCAAGGCATTATCTTGGTTTTGCCGATGGTTATATTTTAGTTTATGACACAACAAAACCCGAGTCACTCGATGTTTTGTTACCATTAAAAAAGGATATTGACAAAAATAAAGACAAAAAGGAAATAACAATAATTGTCATTGGCAATAAAACAAGAAATGAACCTGAAATGCAAACATTAGAAAATACAGCGAATAAAGCAATAAATTGGTGTACACGTGAAAAAGTGCGACATTTTGAAGTTAATATTATTGATAGAACAAGTTTATATGAGGCATTTATTTATTTATCATCGCGATTAAATCCACCATTAAATAAAAGTACATTTCCCCAATTAAGTATGGGACGAAAAAATACACGAACCGAAACCACTTGATGGTTTATTGGTGATTTGATATATTTTTTATTCCCATGGAGACCGAATCTCAAGTTTTAATTTTTTTTTTTTTTTTACATAAATTTTCAAAATATTTTTTATTGTTTACAAATAATTACGCTTTCTATTTTTTTTTCGCGGTAATTTTTTTTTTTATCGTTTTTTCTTTCAATTGTTTCTCTTTAGATCTTTTTTTTCTATATTAAAAAAAATATTTTAAAAATAATCTATCGTAAATGATAAGAAATAATTTTTAATAAGTGTACTTAATTTTTTTTTCTCGGAAATAATAAAAATTTTCAAGCATTTATTGATAATCCGTTATCACAGATTGTCAATATCTTTTCATGTTTTTTCGATTTAGTTAACTTTTTCTTTTTTTTTTGATGAATTGTTACTTTTTCAACTTCTTGTAATCAAAAATATGGAAATTTAACAAAAAAAAAATTGTTTTTTTCTTTGGTCTATTTTCAGAAATATTTTGATTACAGTAGAAGTAAAAAGACGATTTAATATTAAAAAAAAAAAAAAAATTAACTTTTTTTTTGAAAAGAAAAGGTATGTGCTGTGATGCCTGTAATAAAATTACTGATTATCGATTAAAAATTAAT
The DNA here is from genome assembly GCF_019393585.1 of Leptopilina boulardi. Classification (NCBI taxonomy): domain Eukaryota; kingdom Metazoa; phylum Arthropoda; class Insecta; order Hymenoptera; family Figitidae; genus Leptopilina; species Leptopilina boulardi. Next base: position 87,673 of record NW_026137824.1, read on the forward strand.
TATTATTTTTAACAATTAACTAATTATTAATGATATTAATAATTTTTTAATTTATATATTTTATTACCTCTGTTTAGGCATTTTTTATATATATAATATATTTATATTCTCTGCAAATACGTTCCTTTTGTGTACTTAATAATGTTGATATTTATTATAAACATATAATGTTATATTCATTTTACATGAAAATTTATATATACATAAAATTTTTATATTTTATTTATATAGAAATTTAGTTTTTATAAAAAAAAAATTTCCTTATCCGATAAATGATACTATTTATCATTAAAATTTGTTGCATATTATTAATTAGTATATATTGACATCGAGGAATTAAAAAAAAAAAATGAAATCAATACGTTATTGAAAATAATATTTTATTACAAAAAAAATTTCATTTTTAATTTATATAAATTAATATTTCACTGTGATTGACTTTGGTATATGAAGTTTTTTTTTCAAATTACAAGTTAATAATAATAATAGTTATAAGCCACAACATGACATGCATTTTTTTGTTTTATATTCTACATTTTAAATTAAATTATAATATCTTTTATTTTACACTGTATAAAAAGAAACAAAAAAAAAAAAAAATGTCAAAAATAAAGTAATTTTTTGAAAAAAAATAAATTCTTTTATTTACCATTCAATAGACTTTGCGAGTCTTCGTAAATGAATTATAGTTTCAAAGATATAGTCCCAGAGTTTTGTGCTTATTCCAAAACCTAAAATTAAAAACAAATTTTTTTTTTTAATAAAAATAATTTTTTATAAATATAAGTAATTATTTTATTATTTTTTTATCACGATTAGAAAATTATAAATGTGTTTAGCAATTATTATTATTATTTGTTATTTTTCAGTACATATATAGGTACTTTAAAAATAATAGTGCAATATAAAAATTGTAAAAATAAAAAAAAAAGAAATTATTAAAATTTATTTTCCATTTATTCTCAGTTATTAATTTATTTTTATGTAAATTTAATTTCACTCAGTTTAAAAAAAAATGTTTTTTATTTATATTCTTTAAATATTTTTCTTATTTTAAAAAAAAATAATTTTAAACTACTTTGGATAAATTATAAACGATTGTTGTAATAAATTATCAAAAATAAAATATTTTAAATTCTAATTAAATTTTGTTTTAAAAATAAGACTTTGTTTATTTGCGTTTTTTTTTTGTTTAAAATAATTAAATTTATTAAATAGAATTAATAACATTTAATTACCGATATCATGGTGTGAAAAATGATGATAATTATGATAACGTTTCATATCATAGAGATAAGTATCAGCCTTGGGAGAACCATGATGCAAATAATAGTGCATTAAATCGTAACATAAATATCCTGAAATGTAAAATTCAAAATTATTTATTGAATTTAATAATTAATATTATTAATACTATTTCATTTAAATTTAATAATATAATCATCAATATATTATATATTATCATTTCTTATCAATTTTAATAATAATAATAATAATAATAAAAATAATGATAATAATGTTCTTTTTTAAACAAACCTGTTAATGCACCCGATAATACAAAATGCATAAATAATTGAGGGAATAATAATTTATACAAATTAAATAAAATAAATGCAATTATTGCAGCAGGTAAAGGTGGAAAAACCAGTCTTTGATTATCGAAAGGTGCCTGAAAAAATAATTTTATTATAATAGCCACTTAGAATTTGACAAAAACACAAATATGATATAAATAAATTAAAAAAATTAATAATTAAAAAAAAAATTTTTTTTAATTATTTTTGTGGTAATTTAATAAATTAAATAAAACTTTACAAATACATTTAGAAAATTTAAGAAATAACAAAAAAATATTTTAAAAGTATTAAAAAAAAAAAAATACCTTGTGATGAACTCCATGTAAAATAAAATGCAGAGTAATGAGAAATTTGGAATTCGATGGTGGTTTCATGTGAAATAATTTTCGATGTAAACTATATTCAAGAAAGGTCCACAACAAAATTCCACAGGAAAAGGCAATAAAAATTTTAGGCAAAAAATAAACTGAAAAAAAAAATGAAAAAGATTTTTTATTGTATTTCTTTTTTTTTACATTTATTTTATATTTATTTATTATTTATTTTATTTTACAAAATAAAATTATGTAAAAAAATTTACATTATAAGTTATATTGAATGCAAAAAAACAAAAAATATATATTTTTTTAATTTAGTTTGAATAAAAATTTAATTAAAATTTTTCCAATGAATTTAAAATTTATAATTTTAAAAAGATATTAAAAAAAAAAATAACATTTAAAAATAATCAATTTTTTCTTACTGAAATGACCTGAAGTATTTGTCAAGCATCCGAGATAAAAATAATAGAGTGATATTGGTATCCATACGATTGGTACAATAAACCAAGGGGTGACTGTAATACTTTCCAAAAAATTTGAGCGAAAAAGACGAATTGATCGATTTACTGGTAGATTCACCCATTTCCAATAATTTTCAGCCAGTGAACCCACTTGATATAAAATTGGTGAATTCCAATCAATAAGCCTCTGAAATGAGAAAAAGTTTTCATAAATAATAATAATAAATATTAAAGAAATAATATAGAGAAAAAAATTGGAATTTTTAAATTTGAATTAATATTCCGCCAATGAAATTCGAATCTATATATGCGCAGTTTGTATACAATTCTTTACATCAAATTAACAATTATTTTCTAAAAATATTAAATTTCACGAAAATTCGTTTCATGAATTTATGAATTTTTTTATAAAAAGTTTTTGCTTTCAATAATTTAATGTTTAATTTTATTAGTTAAATTAATTATTTTAAAATGTGCCTTTTATTTGTATTATCAGTCATTCATTTGATATTAGTGGTTTAAGGGTATGTCCAATATGTGAAATGTAAACAAACCATGCACATTTTTTCGCACTTCTCATTTGTGTAGAAAATAAAAATTTGTCGTTTTCTTTGTGAAAATGGTAAATTTATATATTAGACTAGATAACTATACTATATTGAACTAATTATGTGAACAAATAAGTATAATTATAATGAAATGAAAAGTACACTGAAATATCAATTTTTTCAAGGTTACGAAAAATTTAAGCATTCGAGTTTATCTGAGGCGCGGACGTTGAGGACCAAGGTGGGAGAAAGTGAAAGAAGGGGTAAAATTTCAGAATTTTACCCTTTCCAAGATGTGACCGTCCAATGGCTCAACTCTTTCTCTCACCTAGGTGCTCAACGTCCGTGCCTCAGATTTACTCAAATGGTTTTTTTTTCGTTTTAAGAAGGTTTGTTATTATATTTTATAATTAGTACATTTAATAAAAAGAAAAATAATAATTAATAATGTAAATAAATTTCAGGTACACAGTTCTTCTAAAAGTATCAAATTGAGACCACAAATTGCAACAAATCTTTGCAACGTTTTGATGCACATAAGTTATATCAAAAAGAGATCGTTTTGTGTATCATTTTTAGAAATGATACACGAAACGGTCTCATTTTTTGATGCAAAAAATTTAATCAATTTATATCAATCATGGCCGAATTGAATCGACTCAAAATTAAACGAATTTTTTTCAGATATTTTGGTAATAGTACATTTGCGGAGACCATTTCACTATTTAATTTGAAAATGAAAATAACAGAAAATCAAAGACAATGTGCAATTCGATAATTAAAAAGTGACAGCTTATAAACATAACCTAAAATGCATGAGAAAAAATTTGTCAATAAAATCAATATAGCCGAGCTTTTTAGAAGGTAGATGGCAGCACTCATCTATTTTCTTTCTTTAAATTTTTTCTGAATCGTTTTTATAAAAAGCAAAACTGCCATCTACCTTCTAAAAAGCTCGGCTATTGGCGATTCAAACAGCTACACTAGCGCCACAGTTGAACTAACTTAGGCGTGACTCGCTCTAAAGCAGTCTCTGTTGTGACAGTTTATTTCAAATTATTTAATTATTCTGATATTTTTATTGCGTTTGTAAAATAATTTTTAAGCGTTAAATAAAAAAAAATAATTTTAAACACATGGAGTGCTACAGAGCGAGTCACGCCTAAGTTAGTTCAACTGTGGCGCTAGTGTAGCTGTTTGAATCGCCAATAAAAATTTTAATCATCGTCATGTTGTAAAATTTAAATACTTTTTTAACTTGAAATTTTGTTATAAAATATTGATTTCTGTATCTAAAACTAAATTAAAACTTTTAATAAATGTTAAATGAACTTAATTATTTTTCAATATTGAAATTATTATTATTATCAATTTGGACAAAACATCAATGAAGATTCAATATTGTAGTAATTTAAAAAAAAAATGAATACAGCAAAAAAAAAATAATTTCTTTTATTTATTTAAACGTTTAGAACTTTAGGTGCGCCTTTTCTGAGAATTCTCGATAAAATGATAAGCAATATCTTGTGTATAATTTTTAAGTTTGCAAGATATGATTTTTTTGTGTCTACAATTTATTTAAATTATTAAATATTATGATTTTCAATAATGTACAAATTATGATTGAATATAATGAATTAAATAATAAAATATAATATTTGTTGTATATTTTATATCAAATTAAATTTTTCATTTTATTTATATAAATTTATATATTTGTAAATTATGTTTTTATAAATTGAAAATCAATATTTCAATTTCTTTTATTGAATTCAAATTGGTGTCGTGTAATTTTCTTTTTTTTTTATTACATATACGAGAACATCGAAATTTAAGCAGGTGATACTTTTTTTTTTATAATATATGTATACAACGTGTCTAACTTAGTGAAACAAAGTAAACTTTTCCCCATTAATTATTTATGATACTTGTCCGTGAAAATGGGAGGAACTTTACACTTAAATCGTGTCACATATAACACATATATATTCATAAATAAATATTTCATCTATTTATGAATTAAAACTATTTTATATTTAATTAAATTATTTGATAAAAACTTTTAATTGAAAATCAATTTTGATGTTTTATCAAAATTAAATGTTTTTTTTTTTATTTAACAAACTAATAAATAATAAAAAGAATTCTTTTTTTTAAATATAATAATAAATAACAAAGAAATTTTAGTATAACAATATTATTTAATGTAATTATTATTTATTAATTAAGCTTCAGGCCTTTCGGCCCAGAAGTGAACTTGGTTTAATACAAAATTACAAAAATATATACAATATTATTTAATGAATAATTAAAAAAAAAATGATGTTCACAATATTTACGTTCAATGATTTAAAAGAAAAAAAAATGTTTTTTTTTTGTTTGTTGCATATGAGCCTCTGGAAAGTAAAACCACACATAAAATTTTGACTCCCATTGAATTATAGCATGGCGGTCAAAAATTTTATGTGTGGTTTTACTTTCCAGAGGCTCATATCATTTTTTGATAATTTAAAAAAAAAAATTTTTTTTTTTTAATTAACAATTTCTAAAAGAAAAATATAATATTAATTTTTTGATTGAACAAATTTTTGCATAAATGTTGATTCATAAATGATAAATTGATAAATGATTCATAAATGTTGTGAACATTACCGAAGTAAATTTATTAAATTATTAATTCTTTTTCTATATAGATATTTATCGTCTTAATTAATAATAATAAGATTAAAAAAAATATTGTGAAACATTTTTTAAAAATTTTTTTTCGTTGAAATTAATAAAATTTACCTCAATACTGTCATAGTCGTCTCTATTTTCTTTGACGAATTCTTGAAAAATATGTAGAGCAGCTTCAGAATGTGGATTTTGAATTAAAACATCGTCGAGGCTTAATCCTTTGAATGGTTGTAAAATTTTACTACCACCAGGATGTTTTTTTAAAAAATCACTAATCTCATAATTTTTACCACGATATTTCACTAAAAATTCATTGTTCCCATTCACTGAGTTATTTTCATTATCACTATCATTTATTTTCATTTCCAATAATTTTTTATTGTTATTTTCAAAATTTTTCAATCTCTCAGTCATAACTTGTTAAAATTTTTTGCCAGTTTTCAATTAATATAATAACAAAACGTGATTATTATTTCTCTTATAGACTCGTGCAAAGTGTTTGATTTATCGTGTGAAAATCTATATTAGTTCCGAACAAGCAAACTATATATCACATAAGATGTAACAGATATGATGTAACAAACTGTAAAAGAATTATTTTACTTAACAATATAATATGCTTATCATTTATGAAAAATATTTATTATAATTTTTAGTTACAATAGTGAATATCGAGAAATAATTTTTTAATTAATTTACTTTATTTGTCATTAAATATTGCAATTTTTTTTTGTTCAAATTTTTTTGAAACTAATTTTACTTTCGTGATTTTCTATTAAAAAAAAAAAAAAAAAAAAAAAATTATATTGAAAAATTCTATTATTACGATGTGGTTAGGTGTTAGGTTTATACACCTCTACCCTCGTGTAACGAACGTTTACTAACAAAATTCGTAAAACTAAAGTATAAATCCATCCCTCCTTTCTTTTTGTATATACAAATTAATTTTTATATATATAGGGGGTAGACAAAATTTTCGATTTTCGGAATAATTATTTGAAAAATGAAAAATACTATATAATATGGAAATATGAAAAAAGTTTTTTTTCTATTTTTGTAATTATGTTATTTATTTTTTTTTTTTTTTACTTTAAAGCCATATGTGTAATTCTAAAATTGTTCAACGTTTAAAGATTAACAGTAAAAAACATTTTTTATTTTATTAAAATAATCGAATATTTACATATCAAATAATTATTTATTCATATTACATAATTATTATTAATAATAACAATAATAATAAAACTCTATTATTATTATTATTATTATTATTTATATAATATTAGTGAGTAAATAAAAAAAAATAAAATAAATACTTAATAATTATTATTTTGAGTCAATTAAATTCCTATTTGTTCTAAATACAGAAATTATTTGTTCAAATACAATTTATTTAATTCAAATAAAAATTATTTGGTTAAAGTATGTAAATATTTGTTTTACAATAGCGTTAAGTAATCGATTATATCAATTAAATAAAATTTTTTTTAGTATATTGAAAATTGATTTCAAAGAAATACATTTTTTTAATTTTAATTTAATTTTAATTTAAAGTTGAACCAATAATTTTAATGAGATATAAAAAATTTCTAATAATATAAAAAATTTTTTAAATTATATATTTTTGTATAATTCATCCAGAGAACTTCTAAAAACAAACTGAATTTTAATTTTCTAAATTAATAAAATTAATAAAATATAAATATATATAAAATATAATTTTCTACAAAAAAAAAAGAAAAAAAATTTTTTTTTAATTTTTATGAAATATTTTAAGATTTAGGAAAAAATAGTTTTTTTTTTGCAAATTTTTCTTTAAAATCTCATAACTTCTATAATTATTTTTAAGTAATTTAGTTTGTTGAAGACTTAAATTTTTCAGTTTTTTTAAATACTTTTTTTGGAAAATATATCATTAAAACCAATACATAAATGTTGAAAAACAATAGGAATAATTAAATTATTTTAATTATTAGTTATTTAATTATAGTTCTTTATTAGATCAAATTTTTGAATTTTTAACACTATGTTTTCTAAAAAATAGTAAAAAGTAAAGAATGACATCTTGTAGAAGAATTGTTTTTTTTCCGAAATAATCTTTGTTTTTTAAATCGTTGATTATGATTTAAGGGAAGAAACCACTGTTCGTTGTTATTATAGGCAACAATTTTTTTTCCTGACATTATTTAAAATTTTTAAATATTTTACGTTTTAAAAATTAAAAAAAATATATACCTATATATTTTGAACCATTTTAGAAATTTTATTATTTTGAACAAATTCTGAAATCCATACGATTAATTGTTCAAAGTTATAAAAAAAGTTTAAAAAAAAATTGTCAATAAAAAATATTAAAAATTGAGAAAGAAGTTAAATTTTTAAAAAAATTAATAATGAATGTAATGAAATTACAATTAATCAAAAATGTTCATTATATATGTAAAGTTGTCAATTTTTTTCGACTTTTTTTGTTTTTCGTTACTGTAGTAAATTTTTCAAATTTTTTGGCAAAATAATTATTTCGTTCATCTCTTATAGAAAAAATCAATTGAACACACGATTCAGAACGATTGACTTGAGTACAAAAATTTTTTAATCGTTTTGAATTGTTTTCAATTGGAGTATATATATTTTCAATTGATTCGAATTGTTTTCAATCGTGTAAAATAAGTTATACTTTTTTAATTGTTTTTAATCGGGTGCCATCGGGAGAACGATATACGCACATGCGCAAACAGTTAATAATAAGAATAAGAAAAGTGTTGAATCAAACAGGAAAGATGTTTTGTAATATATAGTTTGTTCTGTTCATGCGTATGTGTCAAATATTTAAAATCTAAAGTAAAATTCCTAGTGATATGGATAATGTCAATATGTTTACTTATCCTAGCTATATATGAAAAAATTAAGTATGACAACCTTTGAGTTGTTAGTATATAACCTCAAAAAAATAAAAATAAATAAATGGGTACGTAAAAAAATACATGTAAACAGAAATTAAATAAATAATTAGGTACATATAAAAATAAATATAAGAAAAAATTCTATTTCTTACATTTTAAAATAATTTCAGTTTTTCATTTTTTTTTTTTAGAACAAATTTTTAGTTTTTCTAAACTTTGGGTGTCCAGCAGCTTTTCAAAAAAATTTAACAAAAAAATTATAGTGACATTGCACTGGAGAATCAATTACTTGGACTGAAAATCATTGAAATGTTACTGATTCAAATAGCTATAGAATTTAGCGACTGATTTGAGATCAGTGAATTTTTCACTGATTCAAATTTAGAGAGTACCCTATCAATTTTTTCTAAAAATTTCAAATTAAAATTCTTTACAAACTTATTTAGTACTAGAAACGGACGTTAAACCCGTTACATTTGTATAAAGTTATTCATTCATTAAAATATTTTCAAAATTTTCAATTAAAAATCACCTGAATTTTAATTATTTCTACGAATCTTATAATTATTGTAGATCTTCCAATAATCGATTATTTAAAAAAAATATTCAATATTGACTGAAATTAAAAATAAATTTCAGCAATTAATGAAAATTTCAATTTAAAACAAAACTTAATGTCAAAATTTATTTTTTAAACATTTTTTCGATAAATTACAAACATTTCGTCTTGTGCAGCTTCATTCAAAGATAAATTAAAAAATAACTTTTAATTAATTTTTGACAAAATATATGATTTTCTTCTGTGGTGCATGGAATACAATCTATAGAACACGATTGAAAACGATTGAATATAATAAGAAAGTCAATCGTCTTCAATTGTAAGAACACGATTAAGAAACACAATTGGGGACAATAGAAATTTCTTTCCTATTGTTTTCAATCGATTTTTTCTAGAAGGGATTTGAACGAACAGTAATAAAGTCGAAAAAATAATGTAATATAGACCCTAAAACAGAGAATTTAAAAAGGTTAAATATTTCACTGGTACCTCCGGCCCTTAAGGCCAGGTGGGATTCGTCAAATGTAAACAAACATGAAAATGTACGTCGTAATTATTGACAGCGACAGCCTTTTTTTTAAGAGCATTTGAACCTTCGTGACGTCACAAATCATGGCGCATGACACGCAAACTTCTCAGGTATGTGAAAAGCACAATTTTGAATATTTTTTAAAAAAACCTTTTGGAAAATGTTCAGAATAACATAGACTCTGTCTGTTATGTGCGGAAAATTCAAAATTTTGCGTTTAAAACGTTTTTTAAACAATGTTAAGGTCACAAATCATGGCGCATGACACGCAAACTTCTCAGGTATGTGAAAAGCACAATTTTGAATATTTTTTAAAAAAACCTTTTGGAAAATGTTCAGAATAACATAGACTATGTCTGTTATGTGCGAAAAATTCAAAATTTTGCGTTTAAAACGTTTTTTAAACAATGCCTACATATAAGCAATTCGTGTATTTTTCCTTACTTGTGACAACCAACTTAAACATTGTTTAAAAAACGTTTTATACGCAAAATTTTGAATTTTTCGCACATAACAGACATAGTCTATGTTTCTCTGAACATTTTCCAAAAGGTTTTTTTAAAAAATATTCAAAATTGTGTTTTTCACATACCTGAGAAGTTTGCGTGTCATGCGCCATGATTTGTGACCTTAACATTGTTTAAAAAACGTTTTAAACGCAAAATTTTGAATTTTCCGCACATAACAGACAGAGTCTATGTTATTCTGAACATTTTCCAAAAGGTTTTTTTAAAAAATATTCAAAATTGTGCTTTTCACATACCTGAGAAGTTTGCGTGTCATGCGCCATGATTTGTGACGTCACGAAGGTTCAAATGCTCTTAATAGAAAATAAAAATTGTTCTTTCTCTATGTGAAAATGGAAAATTCATATATAAAACTACAGCCTGACACTGTATTTGACTAATAATATGAATAATATTAATAATTATAATAAAATGAAAATTACACTGAAACAACAATTTTCTCAAGATTACGAAAAAAAACCATTTGACTGAGGCACGGACGTTGTGAACCTAGGTGGGAGAAATAGTGTAGGGAGGGGGTAAAAGACCTAGTCTCTGTCCTCTGGTTGGGGTATAATTACAGAATTTTACCCTTTCCAAGATGTGACCGTCCAATCGCTCAACACTTTCTTCCACCTAGGTTCACAACGTCCGTGCCTCAGATATACTCAAATGGTTTTTTTTTCGTAATATTGAGAAAATTGTTGTTTCAATGTAATTTTCATTTTATTATAATTATTATAATTATTCATATCATTAGTCAAATACAGTGTCAGGCTGTAGTTTTATATATGAATTTTCCATTTTCACATAGAAAAAGAACAATTTTTATTTTCTATTTAAAAAAAGGCTGTCGCAAATTTGTCAAAAATTACGTATATTTTCATATTTGTTTACATTTGACGAGTTGCACCTGGTCTTAAGTTCAAATTTAAATTTTCAATATAGCAACGTTTTAAAAGAAAATTAGTGTCAAATTTTTTTTCTTTAGAAAAAGAGAAAAATGACTAATGTCAGACCATTATAAATTGAGCACCTGGATATAATAACTCGCACTACTATACGCCTGACTGCAGTAGGTGCTTGAGCTAGTCAAACCTACAAAAAAAAGGATAAGAAAATTCAAAATTTTGATTTTTGAAAAGTACTACCTTATAGGAAATAAAAAGGCGCATCTTTTTTTCCTTTGAAATTTTTTTTTTTATAACGAATAGATATTTTAAATAATAAGTACCAAATTTCGATTCACAAATTTCATTAAGTTTTAAAACATTAATTATCATATCTTTTACAATTGTTAATGGAATTGATTGAAACTTGATATATACTCGCACTTGGGTCTACTGAACACTACAATATAATGAAAATTAAAAAAATCATTAATTATTTAATAATTTTTTAATATAAATAGAGCGACCTATTGGAAATCACGTATTCTTACATTCGTCGACAAAAACTTTGCAGGAAAGTTTAAATTTGAGAGAACATCCAATGAGACATTTGTTTATTACTGTATAAGGAAATATTATGGAAAATTTTAAGTCGATTTATTAAAAACTTTATAAAAATATTAAAGTTTTAAGAAAGCGCGTGCAACACACTAGCGCGTCACCCGCGGCTCTCTGTGCATGCATATATATATATATATATATGTATTACAAATGTAATATTTAATTTAATTATATTACTAAATTAATTTTACTTGACAATAAAAATAATAATAAATAATAATAAAATTATATTTAAATTATAATATGATATTTTATCGTCGAATATCAAAAATTAAAAAAATAGTAAAATAGTAGTGAAAACATTTTTTAAATAAATTTTTGTTATATTTTAATTAAATACCTTTGCTTATTGGTACATCATGTAAAAAAGATTTTAATTATTTCAATTAAAAGCTTGAATTTTATTTCAAACATTCCTCAACACTGAAATGCTTCACATATAATAAAAACTATCTTATAATCACAAAAATTCTGTATTGTAAAACCCGTTTTTACGTAAAACTATTTATTTTTCTACATATATATATATATATATGTAAAATGATTAAAAAACACTAAATGTTTAACCATTTGAAAAATTAAAATAATAATTGCCTGCAAATTTATGCAACATATTTTCGTCTTCTTAAAAATTTAATTCTATATTCTTTAACAATATAATTAAAAAAAAAAATAATTTTTAATTTAAACGAAATTTTATGGCAATAAAAGAAAATTTAATTATTTCAATTGATATTAATTTTTTAAAAATTGACGGAACTTTATTTTTTCAATATTCTTATAAAAGTCGATGGACTTGAAATGCTTAAAATTTGAAATTCTATTTTAATGTAAATACAAAATCATTATTCGTTGATGAATGCGTTTCTAATGAGCGGGTTATCAGTTGCGAACGTTGAAAGAAACCTATTAAATAAAAAGTGAAATGCTAATCGTTAAATGGTTAAAAAAAAGGGTTTAATAAAAAAATAGTTAAATACATTTTTTTTGTCACGAAAAGGGAATAATTACATAAACCAAGCTCAATCAATTTTTAAGAAAATTTTTAAGTTCGTCCGCCATATTGGATCCGTCATTTTGAATTTTAAAAATCGGACTTCATATTCTTATTCAGCGACCCTAAAAACCTTTCTTCACCAAGTTTAATGAAAATCCGTTAAAATTTGTTAGTTATTTAAGTTTTTACATTACTACTTTTTGAATGGTTGATTTTTCAACTTTTATGTTACAATACCATTCAATTGATTCAACTACATATCATACATCTACTACAAATTTTCAAATTTTTTCATCCCTTAATACAGTAATATACTTAAGGAAACTTTTTTCTTAAAACTTTCTTAGAAACTATGCTGTCTCCATTTACCCCAAATTTTATGAAATTTTCTAAATTTTGGGGTAATTGGGGACAGTCAGTTTCATGCGTTTAAAGCTTATTCAAATTTCTTTCTGATCCGTAAAATTAATCCTGGGAATGTAAATAATAACTTAAAAAAAATAAACCCGCAAATATTATTTTTTAAAAAAAGAAACTTATGTAATTTGTGAAAAATAGTGATTTTGACCTCATTTACCCCAACTGACCCTATATCATTTAATAACGATTTTTTTATTAGAAATCAGTGATATTACTATAGATATTTCACTGTTTACTAATATTTGTTTTTAACTAATTCACTCAGTGAAACAGATGACTGAAAACCAGTGACATTCTATACAATAATCAATTAATATTGAATTATTTATGTATTGACAATTATCATAAAAAATTTAATTTATTAACATCGCTTACCGCAGTCTTCTCTCTTAATTTTGAGTATTGTTTATTTATTTTTATTTAAATTTTAAAGTATTTATGTGTACAATATTTTAAAACTACTGATGCGACAAATATGAACTTTGTAAATGAAAAAGCAAGTTGCAATCTTTTATTTTTAGTACTAAAAATTTTATTACAAATTTACGTTTGTTGATAACTGTCAAGGATTAACGTATATCTAAAAAAAAAGTTGAAATGATTCTACAAAAAAATAGATTCATTTTTTAAAAAAATAAAAATTCACTAATTAAACAATTTGTTTTTTTGAAAATTTTACAATAATAATTATTATTATAATTAAGAAGTTTTTTTTTAAGAATCACAATTTCGAATCATAATGTGCAGTTCAGTAATTATTAATTTCACAGTCCTGCGAAGGTGATGAATCTAAAATATTTCTAGGTGTTACTTGTAGATTTTTTTGTGCTGAAAACGAATCCGCTTCCCTTTTTTATATATAGTTTTAGTAAAAATAAGAAAACTTTATTATCAATTTTAGAATAGTCCTCTCGTTTCGAAAATTTTCTCCTTAAGTTTCCAAATGAAAATAAACAGGACATAATTAATAATAATAAACGTCACAAGGATTTTCAAATTTAGAAAACAAATAAATTTTTTTTAAATTTAAAATGTATTTTTTAAAAATTGCAGCAACCTTTCCAGAAGCTTGTTGAAATTCTCCTGCAACCTTACGTAGCAAGCTTGTACAGCAATCTTTCACGGCAAGCTTGCCGCAATCATTCTTAGTATGCTTGCAGCAATCTTTCATGGCAAGATTGCAGCAACCTTTCCTGGAAAGCTTACAGCAAGCTTTCACGGCAAGCTTGCCCTGGGTGGGACATTTCGCTAGCGCAGACAAGCTTGCAGCAAGCTTGACAAGTTTGCAGGGTAAGCTTGCCGCAAGTTTCCGTGCTATCTGGGCGCAATTAAAGAGGTTTTAGTTTCAATTATGTAAAACAATTACTTATAATAAATAATCGAATATTTAATTTAAAAAAATTTTTAGTTGTTTCAAAAAAATTATTTTATTAATGCAAATAAATATTTATTTGAATCAAAAAACATGCAGTATTGAATGAAATAATTTTCATAATTGATTTAAATAAAAAGCGCACAGTAAACTTGGTTGTATCTTTTGCTATTGCAACGTTTTGATGCACATAAGTTATATCAAAAAGAGATCGTTTTGTGTATCATTTTTAGAAATGATACACGAAACGGTCTCATTTTTTGATGCAAAAAATTTAATCAATTTATATGAATCATGGCCGAATTGAATCGACTCAAAATTAAACGAATTTTTTTCAGATATTTTGGTAATAGTACAATTGCGGAGACCATTTCACTATTTAATTTGAAAATGAAAATAACAGAAAATCAAAGACAATGTGCAATTCGATAATTAAAAAGTGACAGCTTATAAACATAACCTAAAATGCATGAGAAAAAATTTGTCAATAAAATCAATATAGCCGAGCTTTTTAGAAGGTAGATGGCAGTTTTGCTTTTTATAAAAACTATTCAGAAAAAATTTAAAGAAAGAAAATAGATGAGTGCTGCCATCTACCTTCTAAAAAGCTCGGCTATATTGATTTTATCGACAAATTTTTTCTCATGCATTTTAGGTTATGTTTATAAGCTGAAAACGTTTGAACGTTGCAAAGATTTGATGCAATTTTTGGTCTCAATTTGATACTTTTAGGAAAACTGTGAGTTAATTAATTTGTTAAAAATGCAAAACAATAAAAATAATAATATTAACTTCACAATCGATTTTTCAGTTCTTTTTTAGGGCTGCTCACGAGACGAGACTATAGTGTCGGTCTCGTCTCTAATTCTTGTCGAGAGTCTCGACTGACTGGATTTTCATATATAATTTTGTAAAAATATTTTTTTATAATAAAATATTTTTAATTTAAATCATAATAGTTTTCTTCTGTTAAACATAATCTAATAAAAATAGAGAACGATCTGTGAATCTTTTGTTAAACCCTATAGTAAACGCAAACATCCCTAACCTACAAATTTATATTTAAATTTAATCATAGAATTTGCTAATAAAAAAAATTTGTATAGAAATTAATGTCTTCTGTGTGCGCATAGTTTGCTGTAGTTATTATAGTTATAATTATAATAAATAAAGTAAATTTTATTTGGCAATAAATAAGCTTTTATTTAAATAATTACAATTCTTGTATACAATACTTTTTTTAAATCGATCTATTTCTAATTTTTTTTTTTTTTTGTAATTACGAATTATATACTATATTATTTTTATATATATTGCAGAAATTTTGCGCGCATTCAAGGAATTCATCAATTTGTTTCGCAATAGAAATACTACACATGGGGTTCCATAATTAAAATATATTTATGGTTCCTTTTTACGCTCCTATTGTATATCACTTTTTTTTTTATTTCATCAGAAACTAATAAATATTTTCAAAGATTTTACATTACAATTAAAAGTCAGAAAAAAAGAGATTCTGGTTATATTAGAGGTTTTGATAGTAAAATTTCTTAGTGATAATAATAAGAATAATAATAATCTTATTTACAATAAATATTAATTAGATGTTTAGAAAACAAAGAAATTATTAAATACGTCATTCAAATTTTTTGATTCTAAATTAATAAATTTAGTATAAGTCAATTTTATTTACAATTTTTTGAAAATTGATTTTCAAAAATTATAGTTTTGATTGAATTTATTATGTGAAATTTTGTTATAAACTAATTGAATTTTCAATTTTTTTACCATTATGTTTATAAAAATTACTACGGAAAGAAATTTTATTATCAGTTATTAATATTTATTAGGAACACTTTTAAAAACTCATTACACTATATATTATGGAGCTTTTTTAATATTCGATAATATTTCTTATGAAAAGCTGTCTCTCTTTGAATTATTTTGTTTAATTTAACATAAATATTATTTCTTGATGAAATCAATTAATTTATAAATTAAAATTCATTCTTGTACCCTGAAAATTTTGAAAAATTTAAATTTAAAGAAAAAATAATTTATAGGCAAACTAAAGAAAAATTTGTATTTTAAAATATAAAATAAAAACCTATTTTTTTTAAAAAAAGGAGAAAAAAAACTTCAATAAAATATTGTGTAACTCATAATATATTTAGAAAAATTTTTAAATGAAAGAAAAACACTTTGGGTTAAATGATTTGTTCTTTTATAAATTATAAAAATTATACAAAAAAGATGACGGTAAAAATTTGACAAATAAATAATTTTACAGCAAATAATTTTTGTAGGGACAACGAAGTAATTACTTTTTCTAAGATTAATAAAATGGTTTTTTTTTTTTTACTAATAAACCGGTTTTTTTTTTTTTTTTTTTTTTTTGTAATTAAACTAAAAGAACTGATATAATTTACTTATTGTTAAAACATTACGTTATATCACTATAATTTACCAATCTATAAATAAATGTACAATTATTTTTTTCGTAAGATTTACCAAAAATTATTATTTTTTTTTTGTCAAAAGCAAGAGAGGAGTTTTCGATGTGGGTTTTATTACTTTTTTTTTAATTAAGAAATCTCTCTAGTCAGCCCCAAAAATCTGTTTCTATATTTACAAGTGAAAATAAGGGGGAAGAATCGTTTGAAGCAAAAAGAAAAAAAAAAAAAAATACAAATCAGTCGACGGAAAATTTAAGCTTCGAGGATCCAACGTACTTTTTTACGCTTATATTTATAACCACGCTTTAATTATTTAATTTTTTTTTTCACCATTTAACGAATATATATAATATATTTTTTTCTGTAAATGAAACATATATATAAAAAACATATTTTCGTAGTAAACATTTTTTTTTTCTTCTTTTTGAAAACGTGGTATAATATAATTCGATTGAACACACGAGATTTGGAACATTCGTTTGCGCTTTATTTTTCCTTATATATATAGAAAAATAAAGATCGCTTTCATTTTCTAGTTAATATCGGAACCTTGTCTTCTACATTCGTCGTGATTAGAGAAAAAAAAAATTATTATTCAAAAAAAAAAAGTAGGAAAAAAAAACATTTTAAATACAATAAAATATTGAAGTTATATTTTGAATATTGTAATTAAAATTAATTTTTCATTCCATAAATATGTAATTGTCAATTATAAATTAAATAAATTTTGAAGTTTAAATTCATTTTTATAATATTTTTATAAAATACCCGCATATATGTAAATAAAAAAAGAAAAAGTAATAATATTTTTCTCTCGTCACGATTCCGTTACAATATCTTACGTGGCTTTTTTTTAATACATTATATATATTATATAGCTTTGAACTTTTTCACTTCCGCAAGAAGCAATCACAATTGGAGTATTTTGAAAATGAAAATTTAAACGAAAAATTCGACGCATTAACATTTTATAAAATACAATTTTTTTCAATTATATATAGATAATTCCTTTATAAAATTTTAATTTAAAAAAGTTTCAATTTGAAATTTGAATTTTGGAATTTTATACTATTTTTACAATTATTCAAATATAATATCCTTATATGGGGTGTGATTTTCATTCAAAAATATTTTTTTTTCGTAATCTTTATGAAAAATAAAAAATGTATTACTTTATTTTTCGATTTGATAAAAATTATAAAAGTTAGGATTTTTTTTTTTTAATTTAACGTCTTCAGAAGCCGAGCACTTTTGAAACCTGTTGTCAAATTCAATTAAATAAAAAGTTTGTAAAATAAAAAATCGTTTAAGTAACAATTTTGTACTAAAGAAATACAGTTAAATGAAATTTCTGTCAAATAATAATTCGAAGAAATGAAAATTCGGCTATATGTAAATTCTATAGATAATAAAAAAAAATCACCAATTCGACAATTTTTATTAAATAGAGAAATAAAAAAAAATATGTATTTTCTTAATTTTCATAAAGATTTCAAAAAAAAAAATATTGCAGACAAAGAAAAATTTTTTTCAAATGAAAATATTACATTAAATGCGTCCTATATCGGAATTTATAATTTTTTTTTTTTAATATTTTGAACTCGAAACCTTTTTTTTCGAAAAGAATTATTTTTTTTCAATTTAATCTTTAAATTTTAATCTCAAATTAATAAATCTGTTTCCACATATTGAGCGATGATTATAACAAAATTATTATTAATTAAATTTTCACAAAATACACATATGAAAAGTAAACGTAAAAAATTCAGCATTTATGTATCTATCGTAAATGCTTTAACAAATGGACCAGCATTTAAATAAATTAAATATATAATTTTAATTAATTTTTTTTTAATACTCAACAAATTAAAATTTATGTTTTGTTGTAATATACGTTTTTACACTAATTGAGATAAATAAAACACAGATGAGCATAAAGGAAATTTATATAACAAAACTTTATAATTATTAATTTTAATAAAAATTTTTTTTTTTTTTTTTTTGCTATTCAGATTTGTCTTATCTTTTTTTTTTTTTAATTATGCAAATGTGCAGTTGGATGTGTGTGTACTCGGTAATATTCTGATTATGTAAAATTAGATATAATTATCTCATTTTCTAATTGAGCCTTAATTAATTGAATGCTCCAATTAATTAAACAGATTTATACATTAATCGTAGTTGTCATTGTTATCAGGGTTATTTAATTTTTCATTTGTGAATTTTAATTGAAAAATTTGAAATTAAAAAATTCCAACTGCATTGAGATTGTTTTTGCTTTATTTTTTTTCTTAAATACTCCGTTTTTTTTGTGACTCTTTAACAGAAGAATATAACATATACTTATATATATATATTATATCTCTCGGCATATATCTTTTCATCTTTTATGTTCATTTTGGATCACATCGTAGCTTACAGTTCATTTGGTCTTACTTAGCTTTTATATATATAAATATTTATATAGGATATATTATAATTATAATATAATTATTTACAAGTACAAGATCGGGTGACCAACATTGAACGCGACATAAATTTTTTTTTTTTATTATTATAAATTTTTCCTTTTAATTTGATAATTACGAATTAGTGACGATTTTCTTAAAAATTAAATAATTTTGATTAATTTTTTTTTTTTTTTCATTTAGATCACTGTATTTATTATTTCATTTAAAATATATGCCAGAATGTTGATAACCTGAAAAAGAGAGATAAAATTTTGAGAAAAATTTTTGAAAAAATCTGAAAAAAAAATTAAATTATAATTTTCTTGTAAGTAATTAATTTTTTTGGATAATCAAATTTAGAGATAAATAAAAATGACTTTTTTTTCTTCGTAATTTTTTAAGATTACGTTTGTTTGAAATATTTGAAATATAAAATTTCAATTTAAAAAAATAACGACTGAATAATTAAAATTAATCTCTTTTTTGGGTTTTATTAGGATTTATATTTTTTTAATTTTCATTATTTAAATATAATCGAGAGATATTTTTATTATTTTATCACGGTTTTTTGTATTATTATTTTTCTCAAGTTTTTTTTTCTTGTAAATTTTCTAAAGAATTTTATAAATTATAAATTGACCTGAAAAATCTAGAATATATAATGAAAATTGTTTTTCAATGAATAATAAAAAACGATATAAATTTTTTTAAATGTTATTTCTCAATCTTCGATAAGTAGAATTTAATTCCTTGAAACATATGAAAATAAATAAATTTTTTTTTTTGCTAGTTCGATATATACAAAATTGTCACTTGTTCGTAATTAGCGTTTTATATTCAAAGATAAAAAGAAAATTTAATGTATCTTTTAGATTAATTTATAATTTTCTAATATATATATTTATATAATTATATTATATTATTCTTATGATATAATTATATAATTATATTGTATATTATATTTTTGTAAAAATTAATTAATATTTTTAATTAACGAATCAAAAAAATATTTCTCCCAATCTTTTTTTTTTTAATGAAAAATAATTTATTTTTGAACTAAATTTAGAAAAAAAAAATTAAATCGTAAATATGTAATTTAATTTTTCTACCCTTTTGTTCCTTTTTTGTATTTTTTTATATAAAGAATTCCATTATTATCAAAAAAAATGTCAGTCAATTTAAAAAAATTTTTTTTTTAATTTTTGAAATGTTTCATTTATAGACAATATTCTGCGAAACTACGTTAAAATGTATTCAGTAAAAGACAGTCTTTGATTTACTTTTATTTCTGCGATAAAAAATGATTATGCATTTTATTTTCTACTTAAAAATTGCGCGTTCAGGTTAAAAAGGTTTTTTTTTCTTTTTTCTTTTTTAACTTTTGGTCATCCCGAGTTTTTATGGTTTTCTGTATATAATATTTTTTTTTTTTATCAATATTTGACGAATCTTAAAATTAAATAGCACTCTTTTTTGTTCAAAAGGTATAAATATTGATTATCATAATTAGGAAATTTACTAAAAATCATTGTTTTTCTTTTTTTTTCCTAAACGAAAACGCATTTTTTGATTTTAATCTTTTTATTTCGTGTTTTCGATATTCTTATAATTATTTCTGTCGATTTTAATCAAATGAGTGATTAAAAATTCAAAAATCCAGTTATAAAATACAAAAATTATTTTTATATTTTGAAAGTTTTCTTAAAAAAAAAATTTTTTTTCTCCTTTACAAACAATATAGAAATTTTGAATTTTTTTAAATTAAATAACTTTTTTTTAATTTGAAGTAAAATATTTTTTTTAACCGAAAGAAATAATTATAAAAATGAAATAATTTTTTTCTGTAGTAAAAAGTTTATAAATGAAAAATCAGAGAAATCTAGTTAAAAAATTTGAAGAGTGAAAATTTTTCAAATTAGTTTTAAATCGAAAATAGTGGAATTTAATTTTTATATAATAATAAAAATTTTGCAAAGATTTTGTATAGACCACATCGACGCAATATATTTAAACTGTAATAATACTATATGTATATATTATATATAGGAAACTATTGCCCATTCTCTGTTCTATAATATGATTTTAGCGAAACTATCCCTAATTGGCAGTTTAATTCATTCAATTAGTTTGCTCATTCAAACGAAATCTGATTTTCGTTTTACTTTTTTTTTCTCTCTCTCTCTCTATATATATATATATAATTACAATTTACATAATAAGCTTAAAACTATATAATTTTAGATCTAATTTCATCAACTTTCACTAAAATCTCTTTCATAATTGTCAATTAATTTTAATCTACAGTTGATGAAATCAGCCGCATTAAATTGTCAAGCTTGCAGATACAAGATATATAAAATTTTTAATTCTTGGTAAAAAATTGACGTCGATCAAGTTCACAACGTTTATGATCAACGTTTGAAAAAAAAATATATATTTTTTTAAGTTGCGAAAATTAATTTTTTTTCCAGAAATTTTTTTTTAATTGTTGATAAAAAAAAATTGCAAAAATTTTTTTAAATAAAAAAATTGTAAGAAAGATATATTTTTTTTTCTTCTAAATCGTTGATAATAAATGTTGTTAACTTTCACCGATGTAAAAATTGTAAAGAGAAAAAATAATTCTCTTTTTACCGCATACTTTTTTTATTCCAAAGGCACAAATATAGGGTCTAAAAACACTATTTTTGTGCCAGTGAGCTAAAAAAAATGAATAATTATATTAATTTAAATAAATTATTTTTAAGATAATCTGAATATTCACTACAAATAAAATAAATATTTCAGTTTCATAAATAAATAAATAAATAAATTATTAATAATAATAATAATATTAGTACAATAATACATAATATATTAATTTTTTTTCCTTATTTTCGTTTATTTTGCAAATCATAATTTTTACCAAGTTAAAAAAATATATATATATATATATATTATTTTTATTTGAAAAATAAATAATAGTTTTTTTTCTTATTTTTTTTTTATAGTCTAAGGGGGTATAATAAATATATATGGTAAATAAATAGATGATTATTGAGATAATGTTCTGCAAACTTCTATTCACGATATTTAAAATTCGTCATTCTAATTCTCTCATTATCTCATGTTCTTTCGCATAATTTATATCGGAAGTACGAGAAATTGAGCCTATAATAAAAGTTAGAAGTTAATAACTTTCATTTCGAAAGCTTTACCTCTATCTTTCATTCGTGGGGGTGCATTATTATCATCGTCACTATCGATATTCTCATCTTCTTCAGGAAAGTCTTCTAATCGATCTTGATAATCGTCCAACTGTGAATGAAAAATCAATTTTGTTATAGAATATTATATATTTTTCTTTTTAATACATTAAATCTAATTTATCAATTGATTCTATCATAAATTAAGAGTATATTCTTTTAATGTTTTAAAAGCACAATAAATATTTTTTTTGAAAATATTATTTTAAACGAATAGGTAATAATTATAATTATTAAATTTTTTTTTTCTAAATTCAAAACATAGAAGCGCATGAATTTCCCACAAAAATCATTAGTTTAAATTTTTATTTTTATGCATTTTATTAGATATAATTTTTTTTTTAGACGAATAATCATTTTTTGAATTACAAAATTTGATATAGAATTTGTTTTAAAAAAAAATTTTTATTTAACAGATTTTTTAGATGCCGAATTTCTGTTTGACAGAATTTTTATTTTACAAAATTTCTCCTTAACCAACTTTTTATTAAAAAAAAAAAAATGTTAATTTAGCCGAATATTAATTTATCAGAAATTTAAGTGATTCGAATTTTTACATTCCAAAAATTTCCAATTCACCGAATTTCCATATTTGTTCGGTATTAACAAATGTCCGACAATCGACCGAAAAATTTCGGCGCGAATTTTAAAATTAACTAATCACAATTTTCTTGATAATTTCTGATTGATTAATTTTAAAATTAGCGCCGAAATCCTTTTTGTCTATTGTTTGTCGGATATTTGCAATTTTTGAAAATTCGAAATTTGGCGTTTTTATGAATTCTATCAAATAACAATATTCTTGGAAATAAATATTTAAACAAATAAATATTTGATAATTTGAAAATTATGGCATTTAAAAATTCGAATCATTTAAAATTCTGTTGAATGAGAATTCTGCTAAATGAATAATATTCGGTTAAATTAGAATTTAAAAGAAAAATTTAATTGTAAAAAATGAAAATTTGTCTAAAAATGAACTAAATAAAAATGTTTAAAATGAAAATTATAACCATTGATTTGATTTTTTTAGGGAAATCCATACGCCCTGAAAATGTATAATATCAAAAATCAGTTGATAAATATATATTATTTAAATTAGTTTATTTTTAAGGTTAGGTGAAAGTCGTTGTAATTTTTTCATTGAAGCTCTATATGTAAAAATTGCATCGACTTTGATCTACCCTTAATTTATAATGAATTTAACCCTTAACGGTCACACTGGGTATGAATGTCATTCATTCATTAGTTTTGAAGATTAATATTCAATATAAATACCTTTTTTGCAAGGAAACAAAAAAACGTATTTTTTCCTTAGGTATTCTATATTAACTGTACAAATTTCAATTAAAAATATTAAAATTTCAAAAAGTTATGATTTTTTTTTTTACCAAAAACATCAAAAAGAGGTGTGACCTTTAAGGGTTAATAATGAATAATGTAATAATTTACTAATTAGTGAGAAATTATTCATTAATAAAAGTACACAAGTAAAATTACATTTTTTCATATTATAATTTTTGAATAATTTCTTACTACATAAAGAATGTTTTGATCAGAAGATTTATTATAATTCATTCCATAAATATGAAGTTTAATGTTTTCGGCGTTTGAAGATGAATTTTCTTTTTCAAACATTGTCGAATGGAAAAAAAATGGAATTTAATTTACCAGATAAATCTTGAATTCTTTTAATAGATAAATCCAGTTTTTTTTTTTTTGTAGAAATGTTAGTAATGATTATTAAAGCCCGAACTAGCGTTATTTTTAGCTTGTTTTTATTTTGATGTCAAAGTTGAGAACACTACTTTCGAGGAGTGGGGATAATGTGCAATTACCAATCACTGCACAAAGAGTGGAATTAGCGGTGTTGTGATTGGTAGATGCATGTTCCCCCCCACCACTCTCAACAGACGCGCGCAGCATTCTCATATCTTACAGACAACACAAACTGAAAATGTCCTTAGTCCAGAATTTAGATTTATGAATATATATATGAAAATGTTATTTGATCTAAACTATGGCATAATGATATTGATTGACGTGGTACATGATTTTTGAATTGATTTCATTATTATAAAAACAATAAAAATAAATATACTTTTTTTTGTATGTAGAATCTAGCTAACATGAAATTTATCTAAAATTTGCATTCTCAAAATAACTACCAACGACTCACATGTACAGTAGCTAAGCGGATACCGACGTTACCACAGACAGGGGTTGATTACCCATACATCTGCGGATCACATTTAGGTATGGTAAATATTTCATTTCAATAATTAGATATGCCAATTTATTATTTATCACAAGAATTTATATTATTAATATTATTTATCCCAAATATTATATTCCATAAATATTAAAACGAATTTTTTTTAATTACTGGATTGTCATTATTAGAAACAACTCAATTTTATCATTACATTGAATTTTTTTTCTGTTAAAATTGCATTCAAACGTTTTTTTTTCTCTGTTCAACGATATAATTCTACGTTACCAAAGAAAGCATTTTGTGAAACAAAAAAAGCAAACAAGAGAAATATTAATTTCAAGCTGTGTTTAAACATTTACAACGCAGATAGCACGTAAGCTTAGAGCAACCTTGCGGCAAGCTTGCCGCGCAATATTGCCAACATTGCACGGCAAACTTGCCGCAAGCTTACTGTAAGCTTCAAATGTTCCACAGGATCCAAGCTTGCATGGTTACTGCAAGATTGTACAATAAAAATTATCGTAATATTGCTCAGTAAGCTTGCACGGTAAGCTTGTAGCAAGGTTGGTGCAAGGTTGACAAATAACCTTTCTTTAAACCTAAAAAATTTTTTTTAATGTTTCTTACTAATTTATATAAAAAAATCTATATAATAAAATTATATAAATTAGACGAAACATTAAAAAAAAATTTGTAGGTTTAATGCAAGGTTATTTGGCAAACTTACACCAACCTTGTTACAAGCTTACCGTGCAAGCTTACTGAGCAATATTACGATAATTTTATTGTGCAATCTTGCAGTAATCTTACACTGTAATCTTTCGGTAAGCTTACCATTCAAGCTTGGGTCAGGTGGGAAATTTGAAGCTTGCGGCAAGTTTGCCGTGCAAGGTTGGCAATATTGCGCGGCAAGCTTATCGCAAGGTTGCTGCAAGCTTACGTACTATCTGGGAACTGGTAACGAATTGCATAATAAATAAAATTAATTCTATTATTATTATTTAAAAGGTGTTGGTGGCAATTCTATAAAAGTTTGTGATTTTATAATAAAAATTGAAAATTTTTATTCAAAGTTATATTAAACAATGCAGATAATAAATTATATTCAAAGAAATAAGATTCTAAACTAAATTTTCTGCATTTTAACCCGGCGAGACTAAGGTTCAATTTTGTAACACCGTGACTAAGGTAGGGTAAATTTTACCCTATAATGATTTTCTGTTTCTATATTTAAGAAAAGCTTAAAATCATGGAAATTTTTTAACAAATTTGTTTTATATTGTCTAGTAATGTAATTTATTAGTGTCACAACAAAATTTGCATTTATATAAAAATCGCAGTAAAATTCAGCATTCCTAGTTCAAACTATCGAGGAATAAAAGTTTCATAGGGTAAAATTTACCCTACTTTAGTCACGGCGGGTTAAAGTAAAACACGTAATATATAGTTTTAATTTAATTTGTAGTACTAAAAAAAAAAATAAGAGATTATAAACTGAATTTCTTTTTTTTAAAATACTTACATCGACATCGCCCATCATTTCTTTAGTTGACACTGTCGTATCGTTTCGACGAATACTTCCATGATGAATGTCGACATCAAGTTTCGTTAATTGGAACCTTCGCATAAGAAAAACGACAGGAATTGGCGCGATTCCTATAAGAATAATTCCCACTCCTATTGCGAGAACCCAATCTGGATATATTGTTAATTCGGTTTTGCCCTGTAATAAAAAAAAATATCATTTTTTTTCTACAATTTTTAAAATAATATTTACCTAAATGATTAATTTGACTAAACTGCAAAAAGATCAATTAATCTATTTTGTCTGGTTTAATTAAATAAAGTTAATTCAAATTTAATAAAACCTTTCTTTAATTATTGGGAATAGCAAAAGATTTTACTGGAATTGTAAAAATTTTAATTGTTTCCATTAAATATTTTACAATTCTATTGAAATTTTTCTCTGATTCCAAGATGAAGTTCTTTTCCGTGTATAGAAATCTATTTTGTGTTTAAATTTCGTGTAAAATAATAATTAATTTCTTACCAAAGCAGCAACCCATGCAGGATATTTTGGTTTATTCATAATCATTTGTACAACACTGGCAATTAAAATTGCAACCATGATTATTGGAGCCAAAAATCTCCATGTTATTTGCCAATACCATCCTGGTCTGTATCCAGTCATTTCTTCAATGTCTTTAGTGAATCTGTAATAATTATTCATGAATTTCGAACTTTTACAATAAAGACTGTTTGCAAAGGCAAAATCTTACTTTTCATGTCCATAGACAAATATTAGAGCTAACATTTCCATGAGAGCAACTAAAACAAGACCAATTGTTCCGGCAAAACTATCAAACATTGTTAACCAATATTCACCTGCCCCTGTGCAGAATATAAGACCCACGAAGAAACAGATAATGCAAACAACACCTTAAAAAATTTTTAGCAATTAGATAAAACTTTTTCATTAGTTTATATACTCTCTAAATAATCAGAATTAGTATAAGAATTTAACAATTTTATATAATTTACAATTACATAATACTAACCTGTCATGTATTGTTTTTTGATTCTTTTGAAAAGATCTATTTCAAAAATAACGCACAGCATTCCTTCTAAAAGTCCAATTTGTGATCCCAAACCAAGAGCAAGAAGCATTAAAAAAAATATACAAGACCAAAATGGTGCACCTGGAAGTTCGACTATTGCCTGTGTAAAAACTATAAAAGCCAATCCTGTGCCTTCTGCAGCCTGGTAAAAAGATATTTTTGTATATTTATAAATGTTAAGAATTAATATTATAGTGAGGATGGTAATTTTGATTAGCTTAATCAAATACTTAATAGGAGACACCTATTTATCATCTTAACTACAATTAATATTATATATATTTATTATTTTCCTTACATTATTTAGTTGCTCCCCTAAATCACAGACATCTAAACTTAAATTCATTGAAGAATTAAAATGATGTACAGCATTTTCAAATTCATTTGAATGAACTGAAATCGATGTATTTCCACTTAATAGTCCAGCCTCGATTAGCAAATTTTTGTTTCTAAAAAATATTAATTCTCTTTTGTAAAATAAAAAACGTTGATTGTATATTTACAGATTTTACATTTAAAATGTCAAGCATTCATAAATTTTTAATTGAGGAATATATTTCACGCTAGGAATAAATATTTTTTATGGTAATTCTACAATTTGGTTCAAATGGTTTTGAAATTTGCACATACGAATTTAAATTCATATCTCTAGTACTGGATTTTACAAATTTTATTAGTTCCTCTGGTTTTGGGTATCTCGTATATACTATTCTATCCAATTTCTTAATCCCAAGCTAGAATTGATTTTAAAATTTCATACGATATTGAAAGTTTATTTGGTTAGAATTTTCATTTTATGGAATTTCATTTGTCATCATTATTTTTGAGCCGAATTGCAATTACTTTCTGATTCATGCTCAAGGACGTTAGAGATCTAGAGAAAATAAAATCCAAATAATTGAACTTTTTCGCAGCTAAAAGATGTGTATGTTGTATTTGTGGAAATTAACAATTGGTATATTAGAGGCTTAAGTTTTTAAAATAGAGTTTTGAAATTTCTATTTATTATCTATTTTCCAAGATGAAAATCATCTATAAAATATTTGAACCAAATCGAAGGATTGTTGTCGCACCTAAACAAAAAAATTTATTCCCTGCGTGCAAAATCTCAACAAATAAAATTCTTACCCTTCAAGACATTTTTCCACATTACTCATTGCCTTGAAACCCAGAATTGCGAAAATAACAACGCTTGCATAAATTGCAGTAAAAGCATTGCAAAAACTCACAAGTAACACATCCCTAACACAATTGTTGTTGACAGTGTTGTAACTACCAAAAGCAATCAAAGATCCGAACGCCAAACCAAAACTGTAAAATACCTGCGTTGCTGCATCCAACCAAACCTTTGGCTCCAATAATTTTTCCACCTAAACATTAAAATACAAAAAGAATTGTTTCAAATTTCCTATTTTAGAATTAAGCCCCAAAAAAATCCGAACACAATCACAAAACTAGAAGCCAATACCTTTGGTGTATACATATGAGCCAATCCGGCTCCAGCACCCTTTAACGTAATCCCACGAATGAAGAAAATAGTGAGGACCAAGTAGGGAAACATTGAGGTGAAATAAACCACCTGCGAATCGATGACGACGAATTAAGTTCGATGGAGAAATTGCCTCTCTTGTAGGAAGCTATGGGAAGAGAAAAAAAAAAAAAATTCGGCGACTCCTTGCATTCCAAAAATGATTGCAACAAGAGACGTCCCTAAAATTTTTACATACATACCTTGCCCGACGATTGAATTCCTTTCATAACGATGCAAAATACAACTAGCCAACTGATTAGTAAACATATAACTATCCACCATTTTAATCCTTGGCCATCGTCAATTGTTGGTGATGCATCAAGAGTTACACGATACCAAAAATAAGCGGTCTCCGAACTTTTTGCACATTCTTCGACCGGTTTTCCATTCACCATTGGACAGGAAGCCCACAATAAAGGTTCCTAAATAATTTTTTTTATTAGTAATTGTTTTTAGTTTTCTTTTAAAAAAAAACAACGTATTTTTAATACTTACACCAAATTTATATGTCACAGCCTGATGTGCAAATAATTGTGTGTGGTGGGGAAAAAAAGGAAAGAAAAATTAGTATTATTAATGAAAAAAGAAATTGAATTCTTTCGAAATTATTTGCGGATGATATTACCTGTAATGAGTTAAAGAGATAATAGAAGCACCAGGTGATGATTACATTGTAATAAAGTGCCACGAAAAATGTGACGATACAAGCAGCCATTCCTATACCTCCTAACCATGGATGTACAGTATTCCATACACCAAGTGCGCCTTGTCGCATTTTTTGACCAAGGCCCAATTCAATCAGGAACAAAGGTATACCTTCCAATATGAGCATGATGAAAAAGGGTATGAGGAACGCTCCTAAAAGGGAATAAAATCAAAATCATTTGTTAATTATTTACAATTACCAGAAATCTATAAATATATGATTTTCTTTATTTCAGATATAAGGAATACAAGCAGTTTTGATTTCAAAATCAGTATTCGAATTTTAAAATCGCGATTAATTTGGAATAGTAAAAATTTTTGTCGTTAGTGTTTCATTGCATAGAAATGGTGATTGGCTAAGACCTTTTTAATTAGTATCAGTGTTAATATTAATATATTAATATTAAAACAATTTTAACTCGGGTGTAACGTGTCAAAATTATCACGTCACAGTTGATATTCACTTTCTCCTGAAAGTGACAATCCTGAACGTTTTTAAATTATTTTTTCTTTTTTATTAATTTTACGAAATTAACTCACTAGTAATTGTTGACACATATCTACAGTCAAAATTTTGCATTTATACTTTTGCAAATAAAAAATTCTTTAGCAGTTTGATCAAGTAGAATCTATGTATAAGAGCTAAAACTATTTCATCTCCGTAGCCTTTTTGGGAGACATTTCATCTCCCAAGCTCCTGCATAAACTTTTTAGGACTATATATATTTGTCCAAACCTGCTTTTACATTACTCAACAAAATATAAACTACCACTAAGAAAATCAGCAACACCTAAAATCGAAGAAATTTTTATAAATTCATTTAAAATCAAAAATTAACCAAAAGGTCACTTTCAGGAGAATCATCCACCTTTTGAATTCGCAAATCTGATTTTAAAGCTGAGTTTATACTTTTGTAAAATTTATCAAAATCTACTACTTAGCGATGCCAAAAGTCATTTTAAGAATGATGATTTTTCAGGGCATGAATTCTCCATAAAAATTATTAGTTAGAATTTTCATTTGAAAGAATTTTTATTAGATATAATTATTTTTTAGACGAATTTTTATTTTTCGAATTAGATTTGGCCATTTGCAATGTCGGACAAATAAAAATTTGTTTAAAAAGAGAAATTGTGTCAAATTCTAATTAAAAAAATAAAAATTCGTCTAAAAAATAATTATATCTAATAAAAATTCTTTCAAATCAAAATTTTAACTAATGATTTTTATGGGATAATCATGTGCGCTTGAATATCTAAAATTAATTTATCAGAAATTTAGAAATTATATTCATTCGTCTAAAAATTTTTGTGTACCGAATTTTTATTTGACATAGTTTTTATTTTACAAATTTTCTCAGTCTCAATTTTTTATTTAAAAACTTTTCATTTAACCGAATATTAATTTAGAAGAATTCTCATTCAATAGAATTTTAAGTGATTTGAATTTTTAAATGGCTGAATTTTAACGAATCTTCATTTTCCCAAATTGTTATTTAATGAAGTTCCATAATAACGTTGAATTTTTACTTATTGAAAATTGCAAATGGCCAACGAAGAATATTTTTAATAATTTTTCTCTCGTTTGTTTGTCGGCTATTTGGAATTTTGGACAAATAGAAATTCCGCGTTTTATGAATTTCAAAAAATCAAAATTTTGGCAAAAATGATGATTCGGTGAATTAGAAATTCCGTCATTTAAAGATTCGAATCACTTAAAATTCGGTTAGATTATAACTTTTTAAATAAAAAATTGGTACTGAGAAAATATTTAAAATAAAAATTCTTTCTATAGTAAAAAATTCGGTTTCTAAAAATTTTGTTTTTTATAAGTTTAAAATGTTTTTTGTCATAAAATTTAACAATTGTTTTGAAAAAATTTTGTGTCAAAATAATACCGTTATATAAATTTTATATACCGTGGATGTACCAGTTACTGTCCATGTCCCAGTTTCTGTCCATTTTACAAATATCTCGTATAGTAATTTAAATTATTTTTTAACAATAATTTATTCCTTTTGTCACACAATCGACTTATTAGTTTAAGTAAACAAATAAAAGAAAATAATTTTTTTATAAATGTTATTTTGAAAATTAAACTGGACGGAAACTAGGTCTTAGGTGGACGGTAACTGGGACATCCACGGTATAAAATTTTTTTTTCTAATTGCTCCAGTTGGTTTTAAAAAGTTATTGATTTTTTTCATTTATTAATAAACACATAAAGATCAAGAGTGATGCACTCGTTTCAAAATGCATAACTGAGCGCGAGGATCGATAAATAATCGTTCATGCGCAGAATCATGAAAACGCGGATATTTGAGATGCGATAAAAGTCTAACCTCAAAAATATATGTGATTTCATCTGCGCAGAATCTAAATTCCTTTGAATAAGTTTATTTAATATTTTGATCATAGAACCAAACAAAAACGCGTCGAAACATGCGTAAAGCGATTTTCGTTTAAATTTTACTAAAATTTTTGTACTAAAAACATTTTTTTTCAATAATAAACATGAATATTTAGAAATGAATTCCAGTAATATAATTTGAGTACCGTTGAGTACCTATAAATATTTAGCAAAATGGGACTCAGTATATTATATGTCCTTGAAAATAGACCCTAACCATCTCAATCCTTATGAAATCTATATAGGGGGTTTTCCTTCCGCATACCATCTCACAACATTTCTCTCTCTCTCTCTCTCTCTTTCTCATGTATCCTTTACAGGCCAAGCAGCCAGACTGTCTCGTATTGATCCAGCAACATATACTCTCAAACTTTCTCACTCTCTTCTCATTCTGATGTTCTCTCTCTCTTCCTCGTACTACAAACTCACAATCGAATTACTTTAGTTCGCAAAGGGTATGAAAGGGACCGATATGGAAGCTTCTAGAAATTCCTCTGTTATATAGTTGAGAGGTTAGAAAAAAAAATAGAGGAAGGGGAGAAAAAAAATGAATTTCCAAATCGAAAAAATTTATTAAATTAATCACATAAGACATTCTCATTAATTTTGTTTGACCTATATAAATTAATTAAGCTCCCTTCTTTGTAATATATTATACTACATAATTTTTTTAAAAAAAACATTGAAGCAAAAAAAGTTGAATGAATTGTAGATAAAAATAAATGGATTAAAATAATCTATATTTTTTTTCTCTATATATTTTTTTTATAATCAATTTATTTTTTATAAGATACGTTTAGTTATATAGCATAACTACAAATGAATTTTGAAATTACCTTTAGGGGCTTTTTAAGTATTATGTAAGCCCCCCATCACCTCCAAATAAGCAAATTTTAATGGAAAAATTTAAAATTTTGTAT
Source organism: Leptopilina boulardi (assembly GCF_019393585.1). Taxonomy (NCBI): domain Eukaryota; kingdom Metazoa; phylum Arthropoda; class Insecta; order Hymenoptera; family Figitidae; genus Leptopilina; species Leptopilina boulardi. The sequence goes on from NW_026137824.1 coordinate 120,602, forward strand.
GGTGCGTAAGCAACTCAGGAACACCTCCCTCCCCCTTAGACGCTTACGTAATACTTGAATGACACCTTGTACAAAAAATTACCTTTATATAAAAAATTGGAAATAAAAAATAATCTGTACCATAATTTCGGGCTATAAAAATCAATAACCTATTTTTAAAAAACACCCTCTCCCTTTTTTAAAAAAGGGGTCATTCAAGTATTACGTAAGCATCTAAGGTTCTTTACAAAAAAAAAAAAAATTTAAAAAACCACCCCTATTTTCCAAAAACTACTATTGTATATACACGGAGAGAAATTTCTAGGAATATTTACCGTGCTGCCACCTGAAAGTGAGTGCAAAGTACATTCTGGCAGTTTGTACTGTGCTTCCTCTATACAATCTGTAATGCAAAATTGTAAGGGCAGCACAGTAAAAACTGCCAGAATGTACTTTGCACTCACTTTCAGGTGTCAGCACGGTAAATATTCTTAGAAATTTCTCTCCGTGTAAGGGGTGCAATTCGAGATCAAATGTTTAAAGTTATTGAACTAGCTTGTAATTTTGTTAAATTATTGTGGGTGAAAGTTTTGAAGTTTTAAATGACACTGGCATTTTAAAATCCACATAATTATCTTTTAAAACTTTATGTTTGAAAGTGGGACAACAATGGGTTTTCGGGAAAAGTACAAAGTAGTATAAGGAGCTCTCATAAGACTTTTTATTTCAAAATGAGGAAAACTCTGTTTTTGTACTATTTAATCTTATGAACGTACTACTTTCTGACCAGATAATACGACTAAACAGTACAAAAACAGAGTTTTCCTCATTTTGAAATAAAAAGTCTTTCAATGTAGAAAGTGATGACGATTTTTTTTCTGTCTGATGTCATACTTAGTTAGCGATTGGAGTACATCTAACGTAAAAATGTTGCAACTCAAGAATTTTCACATTTTTCGTCTGCTAAACACATAACGCATGCGTAGATTTACATGTCCGCCATTTGTAATAATTCATTTCTCACCTGAGTTGCAACAGTTTCCCCGCAAGAGCGCTAGTATCGCTAACTACACTGAGAGACCTTTTGGACTGCAGCGGAACAAGGTAAGTGACAGCAGCGCCACTATGGTTTTGGTGTGTGGCGGTGCAATTTTGGGAGCGTGACTGCCCAAAATATTAGTGAGTGCAAAAGGTCTCTCAGTGTAAGAATGACTCAAGTAGAAAAGAAAAATCGTCATCAAAATTTTTCGAATGTATATCCATAGAGTGGGAGATCCTTATACTACTTCATTGAGAAAATTTAAAATAAGAAAATAAATAGTTTTTTTACATTTCCTCACAAACTTTTTGTTTTCCCATAGCTTATTCGCTTTAATATATGCCCAACCAAAAATTTCAGTACTATACCAGAGTTGACTATTGGCGCAGTATTGGTTCAGTATTGGCTGCCGAGACTGGGCAGTCTGTACTGAACCAGTACTGGTATTTTCATTGTATCCGTACTGGTGCAGTACCACCCTCCCAGTACTGAGCCGATATTGAACCAATATTGGCTCAAATAGATTTTCTTTTTGAGTAATACTAGTTTACAAAAAGTTCTAAAGTGAACCCAATGAATTTTTTTGTTTTTAAATATTTTGTTCATCAGAATTTTTTCAACTTGATTTTATTTTTCAAAATTAAAATTTACTTTATTTTGCTTTTTCTGTGGGTAAAATCTCGGGTAAAATTATTTAAACAAAAAGTTTCCTGAGACCAAGTCTAAAACATTTTGCAAGATTTTCTTTTTGTTTTCAGATATGCAATAAACCAAAAAAAATTTTAAACGATCAAACTAACAATAAATAAATTTGTTTATAAAAAATTAATATTTTTGAAAAATAAAATTTATAATATACATTTAATTTCAAAAATTAAATACAATCACAAGTAAAATTGCACAAATGTTATATTAGCAATAATATAAAATATACGATTAACCTTTCTTAATAGAAATTATAAAAAATAATTAAAGCTACAAACTTATATATTTTAATAGTCAATAAAATTATTGTAATTTGTTTCTGGATGTTATTTTTCAGTACTCGGCCAGTACTGAACCAGTAGTGGTGCCAACTCTGGTAGCCAATACTGGTAAAATGTTATCATCCCAAAGTTACGCCAACTTTGGCGCCAATACTGGGTGCCAGTACTGCGCCATTAGTAAATTTTTTATTGGGTGGGGCCATTCAACTATTACGTAAGCATCTAAGGCGGCGGGGGGGGGTCAAAGACGCTTGAAAATATGCTTACGTAATACTTGAATGACCTCTATTTTTGTTGGAAAAAATCTCGTCCTTCTAAAAAAAAAAAAAAAATTCAAAAAAAAGGAAGAAAAAATTTCCGAAGAGGGTCAAAACTGAAAAATAAGATTTAATTTTGAAAAAAAATTTATAACATTGAAAAGTACATATGAGGCAAAATTCCTGAAATGTCCGAACAAAAAATTAAAAGTTCTCGAATTTAATCCATACTTTTCTAAAATGTTGTTATTGTTGGTGAAAGTCTAAAAATCAATTATTATTGAATTTAATAAAATAGTTTTTAAATTACAACGTTTTTAATTTTTGACTTTTGAAAAAAAAAATTTTTTTCAATGTACAATATTTATAAGTAGAATGCATAAAAGTTAACATATATATAATGATTTTTAAAGCTTTTTTGACGAGCTACACGCTGTTAATAAAATTTTTTTTTTTTAAATAACATTTGACCTTGAAATTCAAGGTCAAAATGTTAATTTACATCTATCTCAAAATCGGATTTTTTAAAATTATTTTTAACTGTCTCAATGGAAAGCTTGACTAATTTCCTACAAAACATGTAATTTTTAGAGTGGGATCTTTTAAAGTTTTTGAGATATTAATTAATTAATTAATTAATGTTTATAACAAATGAAATATTTTACAAACGAATAAAGTTACCGTAATTCTGAAGTTAGTAATTGAAAGTTAACGTAATTCCGCATCCAACGAGCCCTATATGAAGTATTTTGGATAAGTAGACTGTTAATAAACAATTAGTTAACATTGCAATTGTTTATTAACAATCTACGTATCCAAAATACTTCATATAGGGCTCGTTGGATGCGGAATTAGCTTAACTTTCAACTGGTAAGTTTAGATTTACGATAACTTTATTTGTTTGTAAGATATTTCATTTTTTATTGTTATTTAACTAAAATTGAACAAAAATACTTCATATAGGGCTTTTGGATGCTTGTTGTTAGTAAAAAATAAAATATTTTACAAACAAATAAAGTTATGGTAATTCTGAACTTACCAATTGAAAGTTAAGCTAATTCCGCATCCAACGAGCCCTATATGAAGTATTTTGGATAAGTAGATTGTTAATAAACAATTGCAATGTTAACTAATTGTTTATTAACAGTCTACTTATCCAAAATACTTCATATAGGGCTCGTTGGATGCGGAATTACGTTAACTTTCAATTACTAACTTCAGAATTACGGTAACTTTATTCGTTTGTAAAATATTTCATTTGTTATAAACATTAATTAATTAATTAATTAATATCTCAAAAACTTTAAAAGATCCCACTCTGAAAATTAAATGTTTTGTAGGAAATTAGTCAAGCTTTCCATTGAGATAGTTAAAAATAATTTTAAAAAATCCGATTTTGAGATAAGTGTAAATTAACATTTTGACCTTGAATTTCAAGGTCAAATGTTATTTAAAAAAAAAATTTTTATTAACAGCGTGTAGCTCGTCAAAAAAGCTTTAAAAATCATTATATATATGTTAACTTTTATGCATTCTACTTATAAATATTGTACATTGAAAAAAAATTTTTTTTTCAAAAGTCAAAAATTAAAAACGTTGTAATTTAAAAACTATTTTATTAAATTCAATAATAATTGATTTTTAGACTTTTACCAACAGTAACAACATTTTAGAAAAGTATGGATTAAATTCGAGAACTTTTAATTTTTTGTTCGGACATTTCAGGAATTTTGCCTCATATATGAAAAATCCTTCAAAAAACACTGGTTGATAATTAAAATCCATAAATTTATGTTCAAGTTATACGCATCTGAATATGACTATAATCTGTTAACGATGGAGGATACAAAAATATAGTATATTATGCATCAAGGGTGGGAAACCCTAGTTTATTGACGGGCACAATGTTCTTTCTTTCATATGAATCTTTTATGTTTTTTTTATCCATAGCATCTTATATATATATGAATGATGTAATATTGGTATTAAAGTAACAATTTTCAAATACAATAAGTGCACAATATAAATTTATTTTTAATCTTTAATTATAAATTAAAATTGGCATCGCGTGATTGATATTATAAAAAAAGAATCAATTTTATTAAATAAAAGTACTTTTAGTGGTGTACGGCGCAATTTATAGACATAATAAGTTGCTTTAAAATTATGTAAGAATTTAGGGGATTTAAAGAGAGGTTTGAAAAAGTGTTACGTACTCTAGTACCGAGGGAAGTTTAAGTGATCGTACGTAACAAAATATATCATATATTTTTGATTTTGAGACACATCAATAATGCTGAAAATTAATTTGTTCGAATTTTTATATGTGATAAAATTATGTTAGATAGAATTTTTTTTAGCTCAATTTATATTTGTTCTAATTATTATTTTTTGATATAGAATTTTTCCATTAAACCAATCTTTCATATTACAGATTTTTTAAATAAACAAACATATTTATTTGACAAAATTTCTATTTAATAGAATAGACATTTGGCCAGAAACAATTTCGGATCGAATTTTAAAATTAACCGCAATCAAAATTTTCTGTATGATTTCTGATTGGTTATTTTTTAAATTTGCGTCTAAAAGTTTCTGACGAAAGTTAATTCGAAAAAATAAAATTTATGTCAAATAAAAATTCGATTAAATATAAATTAATTTTTAAATGAAGTTTTAGTTAATTAAACATTCTGCAATATGAAAAATCGGTTATATGGAAATTCTGTCAAATAATATTTCAAACAAATAAATATTCTTCTAAAAATAAATTCTATGTAAAGAAATTCTGCTGATTAATAATTCATTTAAAAAATGGCTATTCTATTAAATGAAAATTCAAACAAATATACAAATTCTGACAAATAAAAATACGATAAAACAGAAATTTTGTGAAGTAAATATGTTCGGTTGTATAAAAATTCTGCAATACAGAAAATCGCTTCAATGGAAATTCTGTCAAAAAATAATTAGAACAAATTAAATTTCGGCTAAAACAACATTCGATCATAATGAAATTCTATCAAATAAAAGTTCTAACAAATTATTTTCGGCATTATTTATACGAATTATTATTCAGTATCGAAAGCAGCAAAAACCATATAAAATTCGGATTTTTGCGAAGTAATTGCAGATTTTTTACATACAGAATGTCGGATTATTCCACACTCATTTCTGATTTATTTTTTGAACTGAAGTAGATTCAGCTTGTTGTACAAAAAACAGTCCGAAAATCATCCGCAGTAGACCAATATCAGTTTGAACAAAAAGATAAATTTAAGATCTGTCCAGAATTTTTATGAAATCTGTTCGTATTATTCCTATTTTAGATACGAAGCTAAAATACGCAACGTTTATGATAAACGATGTTTAAAGAAATAATTTTTAAAATGAAAAATTTTATAATTTTTTGCATAAAAAATATTTTTCTATAATTTATGTTGATTAATGAAAACTACAAGAAATATTTTTTAGGCAAAAAATTATTTTTTTTAAAAATCGTTTATTATTATTCTAGATCAATTTTGAATTAAAATTGTTTTCAGAATAAATCATTATGCCTTACATCTCGAAACACAGACACTTTTTACAAAATCGTCCAAAACACCAAGGATCCTTATGTTATAAACTTCCTAAATACGAAAGATTGTGCAAATCTATACAAAAATGCGATTGTAAAACGAAAAGTAGGAAAGTAATATAATGACAGCTTTGTTACGTCCTGCTGCCGTTAGGTGGCAGAAGCATGCAGGGAGCACAATATAGCAGCTGTCATTATATTATACTTTCCTACTTTTCGTTTTACAATCGCGTTTTTGTACAGATTTGCACAATCTTTTGGATTTAAGAAATTTATAAGATAAGAATCCTTGGTGTTTTGGCCGATTTTGTAAAAAGTACCCGCGTTTTAAGAAAAAAGCATTTTAAAATCAATCATTTTTACGTTCAGTGCCGTTTTTATAGGGCGATAGTTAAATGCCAAAGAATTTCAGAGACCGTTCGACACTCTTAATTTTGAACGTTATATAATGTGTGGTTTGCATGAGAGAAAATTTAATATTTTTCCAAAAATAATTTCCTCTTAACATGAAATCTTTTTTTTGTCAATTATATCTATATATAGAAATTAAGTTTTAGAATATAAACTCGTATTTTCAAATGTCAAACAAACAATAGAAATATCTTACAATTGAGATTATAATCTCAGAGAAAGAATATATATATATTTCTTTTTTGATGGATGTTCCATATATATATATATTGTAAAGAACTTATACATATATAGAGGGAGAATAGTTTTTTTTGCACAAAACGCAATTTCACATTCAGCACTTTGATAAAAATCGATTTTAGGCGATGAAAAGAATAAAGGATCAAAAAGTGACGTTGCTTGATTATAAGTATAGAGAATTGGATAAAAACTCAACGTTTTAGATTTCTAATGTATATACATATAAACCCCTGAAGAAAACCTATAGCTGACACCCGCTCACATCTATATAATAATAGTGTACATACATATGTGTGGCTTTCTAACGTTTGTTGGGGTGAATCGATTTAAACGTAGTTGAGACCTGATCCCGTGGAAATTTCCACTGGAACATGTGAAGATTCAATGTCCCCCTTTTTGCCTGCTCTTATATCGTATGAAATGCTATTTCCATTAAATATATATATATATATATATATATATATATATATATATATATATATATATATAGAAAGAGAGAGGGAGAGAGAATTTCCATAAATTCGCGTGGCTCAAAAAGTTTCTTCAAAATCGATTTTATATATTCATTTTCTACATTTGAACAATCATAAATGACATTTCTTCGTCTATTATCTGGGTCACGCGAATATTATCATTTATCTTTGCGGTATTAACCTTGCACTCTATGTATATCACTTTTGCGCAGTTTTCTTTTTATTATTATTATCATCATCATTATTATTATTCACCTTGTTGTATTTGATTTGTTGATATTATTGTTGATTTTTCTCAATTCAGAATTCAATCTCACAGAAAAAAAAGAATGGTAAAAAGTGATTGTGAGTAGAGGGTAAAATGCGTTTAGGTACAGGGTAAAAGGTAATATTGTGATGGGTAAAAATGTTACCAAAATATTACTCTAGAAAGATGGATGTAATTCTTCAATATGCCTATAATTGAAACTTAAAAAACGTGTTTTCATGGAATTATAACTTAATGAAAAACTTACAAAATGTAATTTTTAACATGAAAAGTCCTGAAAATGTCAGGATACAATTTTACAATTTTTTGTCCTTCTCTAACGCACGTGTTGCCATGACAACATGTGAGTTAGAAAAGAACAAAAAAGTGTAGGCATATACGGCCAAAAGTGAACATCACAAAACATAACCTAAATTAATAATATTTTCAACAATAAAATGAGGAAATATTAAGGTCATGTATAGTTTTGTGATATTCTACATATGTAGGGGAATGTAGTCATGAGTGGACCACTTCCTGGTTTTTTGTGTAACACAAAAAAAAACTTGGACTCATTTTTGTTGCAACTTATTTTAAGTTGGCTATCGAAATGAGTAATAGGGACAAACTTCATGTTACTCAAAATGATTCTTCGACCTTTCCAGAATTTCAGATTTCTATGTTGGCATCATTTAAAAAATAATTTTGGATTACAATTATTTTTTCTAATATTTCAACAATACCAGAAAGATTATTATTTTTGTCAGTACTATTTAGAAATTTTGAAGTATATAAAAAGTATTAATTATTATTTACTTACTAATGATTATTTTATTAATGTTAGTAATTATTAAAATTAAAAATAAATAACACGTAGTTGACAAAAATAACAAAAAACAATTAAAATTTACAATAATCTCATCATTTTAATAATTACTGTATATAATTATCGGCAAAAATTGAGATGTTGATAATAATGATGATAATAATAGAAGACTGATAGAAAGTGATGAATAATTTATGAATTCATCTGCTCATAATTTATTGTCATATATGCGCGAGAGAAAATGAGACGCATGAATAATGCCTAAAATTAATTTGTTAAAAATTTTATTCAACAAAATTACATATAAAATTTTCTCTTAGACAAATTTTTATTTGTTCTAATTTTCATTTAACATAATGGCCATTTAAATGAATTGAATTAAAATCGGATTAGTATTATACAAACAGATTTCATAAAAATTCCGGACTGATCTTAAATTTTTGTCTTTTTGTACAACAATCTAAATCTAGTCCAGTTTAAAAAATGAATCAGAAATGAGTGTGGAATATTCCGACATTCTTTATGTAAGAAATCTGGAATTATTCATCTCCATGAAGTTGGCGTCGAAACCAAAAATATTAAATTATTTTTTAAAAAGGTCTTGGGTTCACATAATACATAATTTTTGATCCTGTGAAAAACAATTTTCGGCGCTGAGCGTCGAAGCCAACTTCATGGAGGTAATTACTCCGCAAAAATCCGAATAAAAATTTATATTAATAATGCCAAGATTAATTTGTTAGAATTTTTATTTGATATAATTTCATTAGATCGAATGTTGTTTTAGCCGAATTTTAATTTGTTCTATTTATTTTTTGAATAAAAATTTTCATTGAAGCGATTTTCTGTATTACAAAATTTTTATATAGCCGAACATTTACTTCATAGAATTTTTGTTTAATCAAATTTTTATTTATTCGAAATATTATATTTGCCAGAACTTCCATATAAACGATTTTTCAAATTGCAGAATGTTTAATTAACCAAAACTTAATTTAAAAATTACTTTATATTTGATCGAATTTTCATTTGACAGAAATTTTAATTCTTCGAATTAACTTTCGACAGAATCTTTTAGGCGTAAATTTAAAAATTATAACCAATCAGAAATTATCAAGAAAATTTTGATTGGCTAATTTTAAAATTCACACCGAAATGTTATTTATGCGTTTCGAGAAAATTGGGATGACATCGCGATGCAACGCAACAGAGTATATATACATTGTCGTTCGATCAATACGAACAGAGAGTGTATGAAAAGGTCAGCAGCACTTACTGCATTATACACACTTGCAAATATATATATCAATCATTTGTTACGTCGCACGTCCTTGATGACGTAGTAGCCATATCATCATTTCCGTTTCTTAAGAGCTTTATATATATCCCATTCGACTTTTAAATCGGAAATATTAATTGTTACTTATCACTTCACTATATTCATTTAAGTTATACTATATATAGATATAACATAACTATTCTGCATTTTTTATGCACTTTTTACAACTTTTATCAGTACATTTTTAAAACATTTACAATGAATATTAATAAAAATATATCTATTGCGTTTTTCAAAAAAAAGTCTACTTTTCAATATATAGAAAAATTGCTGTTTCAAAATTTTTCGATAAATAAATATTCAAAATATTTTCAATTTTTAACTTTGAAATTTAAGTTTACCAACAAATTGAAACTTATTCAAATATGAAATAATTTTTCTCTTTTTTTTTATTATTTTTAAATAGGGTCAGTTGGGGTAAATGGGGAAAAAAAACTTAATTTTAAAACTGTAAATTAAGCTCCAAAACCTCTCGTCCCTATTTACCCCCTGTCCCTATTTACCCCAACTGACCCTAAATAAATTCTTTATAAATTTCCACTAGTGGAAAATTTACTGTTTTTCAGTTTCTAATTTATATACTTAGTTAAATTTAATTGATTGACAAAATAATTGGAGAAAAAAATTTTTAAAAAATTGAAATTTAAACCATACTGAAGTTTCCAATATTTATAATTAATGATTTTTAAAGAAATATTTTTTTAAATAAAAAGTATTATGATTTTTTGTCTCAATTGTATTTTTTATTTTTCTGTCTTAAAAAACAATTTGGAAACTTTATATACAAAAATGTTTTAAATTATTACACTAGAAAAATTAATTTATTTCATTCAAATATAAACGATTATTGAACTATTTATCAAATAAATATTTCCTTGAACCAAATAATTTTTATTTGAGTCAATTAAATTTTATTTGCTTTAAATATAGAAATTATTGGTCCAAATAGTGTTTATTTAATTCAAATAAAAATTATCTAGTTCAAGTAAATAATTATTTGATAATAGTAAAGTAGAATATTTATTCATTACTCATTTGCTTACAAAAAAAGACGCCATTAAATTTTATTAGAATTTTTTTTTTATCTGAGTTAGTTTATAACTAAAAGTTTGTACCATAATAGCCCCGCGGTTGGGGAACTTGTGGTACAAAATTTGTTTTTGCTCATAAAATAATTAATTTTTAAATCCACTTAACCCGTTGCCTGTCGTTGACGCATACACAGAAAATTAAAAGGCATTAAAATAAGCTGCAACGCTTATTATTTTAATTCAATTTTGCTTATTTTAATCCATTTTGGTATTAAAATAAGCAAAATTGGATTAAAATAATAAGCGTTGCAGCTTATTTTAATGCCTTTTAATTTTCTGTGTATATGCGCAACTCATAAAAAGTGATTAAAAAAATCTTAAATATTCCTCAAACTGCGGTTACTCGGGGGTTTTCGGGGTCACTGATTCCAAATCTGACATCAGTTTTTCAAAATTCAAAATGGCGGATCCAAAAGGTCAATAATCGAATCCGCACATTTTTAAGAATTTCAATCCACCATATTCACTGAAAAAAGGATTTAGTATTGACAACCAAACGTTTGGTTGGTATTTAAGCAACCAAAATTTTTTTGTTGAATCAACAAAATTTTAATTGTTTCAACCAAAATTTGTTTGACACAAATAAAGTTAGAAAAAAAGGATTTTTATTGTCCTAACTAAAGATTTTATTGGGACAACTAACATTTTGTTGATTCAACAAAAAAAGTTTGGTTGCTTAAATACCAACCAAACGTTTGGTTGTGAATACCAAACCCTTTTTTCAGTGTTGGATCCGCCATTTTGAATTTTGAAAAACTGATGTCAGATTCGTAATCAGCAACCCTAAAAACCTTAGTATACCATAAGTGTCATGAAAATCCGTTAAAATTTTTTTCAACACACTTTTGGCCCAAACAGTGGAAATCTTGTCGACAGCTCAGGGGTTAAAAACCATGTAAAAATAAATAGATGTTATACTTTTTGAGGTTAGGTTGTAAACCTTGTGAAATTATAATATAATTGACTTATTTTTAATATTTTCTGACACAAAAATAAGACAGTTACGTATAAAATCAATTTAAAATCTGGCTTTAGACACAGAGCCTTGACAATTTATTCCTATTTGAAAAAAATGTATAAATATTTAAAAAATTTTAATATTACCTTTTGTAAAAAAATATATTGTAAACATTTCGAAGGAATCTTTATACTAGTGTTTAAATAATGTTTTTTTTTTATTTTAGAGGTCTGACCAAAATTCCCGGATTCAGTTTAACTTGGAAAATATATATCTGCTTCTCTAACGCAAAACTTCGAAACCATGAAAAGAAAAGTTCAATTCGATTATTAAAACCAAAATGGCAATTTTCTGTGTTTTTCTGGTGAGCGGAGATATTGGTATTTGAAATTGTTGAAAATTAATAAAACTTCAAAATTTAAGGTAAAATATTTCGTATTTCAACAAAAATAATTTTAAAACTTAACAGATTATATGAAAATAAATTAAAAATTCGGGGCCAAAAGTTTTGAACGTTCAAATGAACAAAATTTTTTTTTTTGCAACTTCTTTAATATACGAATTTTATTACAAAATATTGTTTTAAATAAATCTAAAAACTAAAAGGAAGTTATTAATTTAATAATTGTTTAATTTTCTGTTTTATTTTATATTTGATATCATAATTTTTTAATAAATTTATAGATTGAAAAAAATACACAGTAAAAAGAAAGTCTTATTTTAAGACAGAAAAGGTGTCTTATTTTAAGAGGCAATATTTTTAATGCATCCCTTGCTGAATTTAAGCAATGAATTTACATGCAATTTGAATTTAAATACATTATGGCATAGTACTGCTGAATTTAAGACTGATCTTAAAATAAGATTTACTTTTTACAGTTTATTTCGTTCATTTGAACAACGTTCAGAACTTTTGGCTCATTTATTAAACATAAAATTTATTTCACCTATATTTTATCTATCATAAAATTTATTTTATCTAAATATTCTTTTGTACATTTTTTGAACTCTTTTAATTTTTAAATTTATTGAATTTGCATTTTTTTGGAAATAGAAAATTCGATAAATGAAAATTATAAAAAAAATCTTTATTCGGGTAAATAAAAAATAAAAAAAAATAAAAACTATGTCAGAATGAAATTATGGAAAAAAAATATTTCGTACCTATAAAAATTATAGAGTATTTGAAGTTACTAAGAAAAATAATTCTTTAAAAGTAAAATTGAGAAGCAGTCATCATGCGCTTCAAAAATACTTAATTTTCAGCAGATTCAAAAATACTAATTCATTTTCTAGAAAAACATTTATAAAATAAATATTATTAGAACATTTAAGATTATATTTCTAGAAAAATATAAAAAATATTAGAATTTTAAAAAAATAGGTCGCAACTGCTTTGATCGAAATATAATGAATTGACTCCTATTTTTTATTATTTTTGTATTATTCATAAACAAAAAAAATTGCAATGTTTCTTGTTTTTTTGGGGGGGGGGAGTTTGTTTGAAAAAAATGAACAAATCAGAGACTGCAATAATAAGCAAAACAGAAATAGGCTCTGTATTTTTTTTCTCACTTTTTGTTTGTACATTCCAGAGTTATTCGCGTTATCTTTAAAAGAAGGTCTTAAAATAAAACGCATGTTGAAGGAATATAGCAAAAATATATGAAGATAAATATTAATTAGCTTTTTTAACAAAATTTATTTATATTAAAAAAAAAATTGTAGCTATTATTATATTAGTTCTGTAACAAAACATATAAATAATGCTTTCAAATAAGAAATATGACGCGCTCTATAAAGAAAGGGACGCTAAAAAAGCACAAAAAATTGTAGGTTATGTTTCGAAATTTTGAAGTAAAAATACACAAAAATCAATTTAGAATACAAAAATAATTGATTATTACAACTGTAAAATTTAATAAAAACTAATTTTGATTTTAATTAAATAAAAAAGAAACTTTTAAATCAAGATAAAACATTAGCGTAAACATAACCTATAATTCATTTTGCTTCTATACGTCCTTTTTTTCAGAGCGCATCACAAATAATATTTTTAAATAAAATAATAAAATATAAATAATAACTTCAAAATAAAATTGACCAAAAAAAAGAAAATATAATTTAAAAAAAAAGTTATTTAAATTATTATTTATATATGTTAAAAAGGGAATTTTGTTTCTTTTTTTGTGTTTTTACAAATGTTTTTGATTTATTGTTTTTTTTAACTTTTTAAATCTCTTTGAATCGTTCATTTTTTCGAAGAAAAATCGAAAAAAAAATTTCATTTTTGTTTTTGAAAAATATATTTAACAAATACGTTATATATAAAGGTCTTTGTATATATATTCTCGGATCAAAATAAAGAAAATTTTACAGTATGTTTAGCAATATTATTGCCGGCATATGTTTTTTGTTTCTAAACTCAAGGTTCAGCAAACTTCTATTTCTGTTGCAATACAAAATTGCATACTTTATTTGAATAGGAAATATTCTAGCCTCTCGAGTTACCGTTTCATATATGTGTCCTGACGCGGTGAAAGGGACCTTATGATTAAATAAATCGATTTTTATTTTTTTATACCAATCGATAGTTTTTGAGTTGCTTTTTCATTTCCAACAATTAAAATTTGTCTCCTTCAAATACTTATTGTGTTATATAGCTTTAAACATAAGTACTTTTCCGCGTATTCTCGGGCGCCTCGTGGCTACTGCAAAACCACTACCACTGCTCACCACTACGACGCTACCCTCGTATATCGGTGAGTGTGTTTCCTTCGTGCATCTTCGGCTCTACCATTTCTTGTCTCTCCCCACTAGTTCTAAGCTCTGATGTATACATTGCGCTGGGCCCGGAAAATGGATTTATCTCATATTAAAGCCAGTAAAATTGCAATAAACAATTTATTAGATTTTCATTATTTTAATAATGTATAATAATAATAATAATTTATATTTTAAATTCAAGACATATAACTTATTTATACAGCAAAAGTAATGTTATTTTTACTGTTGTAAGAAAAGTAAAAATTGAAAATTTCTCTGTTGATAAAATAAATAATAAAAATTAATTTTATTTGATAACAACGATTTTCAGAGAATTAATAAATAATTATTAAAAAAATGTTTAAACATTGTCAAAAAGGGGTTTCGTAAATTTCTTCTCATCTTTAAAGGATAAAGTATTTCGAGTTGGCATTTGGAGGAATAATAGAGGAATATTATTTTTGCAATAATATTGTGAGGAAATTATTTTATTAAAGATTTAAAGTGGAGTAATTTGGGGTAAGTTAGTTCAGCAGCGGCCACTAGCTAGAATTGGCGCCACCTTCTGGGCCACTGACACATAGATTCAATGTCTGTCCCCACTTCTGTCAAAAATCCAACTTTTATAACCACAAAATTACTTTTAAAAATGGAGATGCTTCTTAATCAGCTCGCCCTCATCTAATTAATCCGACAAATCCGAACAAGATATTTCAAGTTATTTACGTATTATTTTGTCAATCAAAATTAATCGATTAACTTTAATAGAAAATGAATCCATTTGCCGGGCCCAGGGCAATGTTTACATCAGAGCTTAGAAAGAGTAGGGAGGTACAAGATATGGTAGAGCCGAAGATGCACGAAGGTAGCATGCTCACAGACATATGAGTGTAGCGTTGTAGTGGTGAGCAGTGGTGCTGATTTGCAGTTGTACGTCCCCACTACTCAAATGTCTATTTTCGTGCTACACTTCGAGCGCCTCTCCTGTAAAATTTGCTTTGGAACCGTAAGGTCCCTTTCACCGCGTCAGGACACATATACATACACATATATACATTGCTTGAATCGCATTTCATCAATTTCAACGAGATTAGTGAGCGTACGTATATAGCGTATGTCATTGATTCGTTGATAACGTCACAAACTGACACTTCTGTGATAGTTACATCTTTATAAACGACACTTGAAAGTATAAATTTTCATATATGATTTCAATCGCAATATTTTTAATTTAAAAAATATCTTCATTTTTTTTTTTAATTATTATTTTATTCATAACTAGCAAAAGTAAACGCGCGCCAAATTGAGTATTTAATTGTTTGTTATAAAGAAATTAAAGATTAATATTATCAATAATAATTTAACTTATTAGAATATTATTACATATTAAATGATAATAATGAAAATTATTCGTTTACAGGCCTTGGATTATACGACTTTTTCCGACTTTTTTCAAAAATACGACTTTTATATCGACTTATTTTAATAAAATGCGACTTTTTTTTACATTTGAAAAAAAAATGAAAATAAAATACATTTTTTTAGTATAAAATGTAGATCTTCTTCAGATCTTCTTCAATTCAATTATTTAACAAATTTTGAACTAAAATGATTCTTCACTAAATTAATTATTTTTAATAATTTTAATGAAATACATCACAAATTCAATTATATCAAAATTATTTTTCAATTAAAATTTTTATGAAATTTAACAATTGTTTATAATTTAAAAAAAAATATCACAATAAAATTGAATTATTTTTTAAAAATTTCAATTCAAAATAAACTAAAATTCAATTATTACCCGAAATTTTAATTCAAAATCAATTAAAAATCCAATAATTATCCAAAATTTTCAATTTAAAATTTAATTATTTACCAAGTTTTCAATTTAAAATGAAATAAAATTCAATTATTTTCTAAAATTTCTATTCAATATTAATTATCCAAATTTTCAATCAAAAATGAACTTAAATTAAATTATTATCCAAAATTTCAATTAAAATTCAATTATTTCCCAAAATTTTCAATTTAAAATGAATTGAAATTCAATTATTTTCCAAATTTAAAATCAAATAAAATTTAATTGTTCTCAAAAATTTGAATTCAAAATTTATTGAATTTTCAATAATTTGAATTTAAAAGCATCTAAAATTTAATTATTTCTAAAATTTTCCATCGAAAATTTTTTTTTTTTGAAATTTAATAATTTCAATTATAACTCTAAGGAAATTCAATTATTTTTAACTATTTTAATAATATTCTTTGAAAATTCAACTATCTGAAACCATTTTTCAATTAAAAAAAATGATTTTCAAATTATTGTATTTTGTCCGCATTTTCTAATAAATTTTTAGTGAAATCATCTAAAATTTTAATTAAAAATCACTTAAAGTTTCAATTAATTTCAAAAATCTCAATTTTAAATCTTTGAAAATTCAATTAATTTTAAAAAATGTTTTCCAAAAATTGTTTGATAAATTATTTTTAGTTCTGTAAAATTTAATAATTGTTTGAAAATTAACAATATCTTTTGAAATTTAATTATTTCTAAAAATTTCAACTTTAACCCTTCGAAAAGGATTATTATTAAAAAGAAAAATTTTTATTTAAAAATCTGTAAAATATTTTTGTTAAAATAAAAAAACACAAAATTGTTCAAAATAAAAGTTTCTATCACGGAAAAAAATCTTTATCTGAAACAAAGATAAGTTTCACTGGAATAGCGAAATATTTCACTAAAACAGGGAAAGTATTCGCTAATCTAGAGAAACATATCGCTGTTCCAGATAAAGATTTTTTTCCCTGTAGATATTTTGATTTTTGAGGCTTCGCAATAAATTTGTACATATATTATTATTTTATTATTATTATTATTATTATTATTTTTATGTAATATTTATAGCATTCAATATTAATTATTAAATTAATAATATAATTAAATCCTAATTATTTTAAATTTTTATATAAATTATTATTATTATTATTTTTTTTTTTATCTAAAAAAATTTTTTGTAACGTTTCTTGAACAGTAATTTTTTGAAAAAAAATTTGCAGGCATACAAAATACTTATTATTTATTACATTTATTAATTAATTAAGTAATTAATTAATTATTTCATTAAATTTGTCTTTAATCGCTTATCATATGCGTTGTGAATTTCACCGCGACGTAAATTTTGACGACAAATAAATATTGTGAAAAATATATTTTTGAAAAAAAATTTTATAAATTTTTTTTTTTGCATTGTGTTCTATATATATTTTTTTTTGAGTATATTTTTTTTCCTATGAAAAATTACAGAATAACTGTCAAAGGAAAATCTCTCATTCAGCTTCTTGGTTCAAAAATATATTTTTCAATTAAGAATAGAGAAAGTGTGACGCAGCAAAAATTTTATCCATATATATAAATAAGAAAAGTTTTTGATCTATATAATACGGTAAATCACATTTCTCCCCATTTTCTCAAGGGATTGGCTTGTGGTCTTTTTTTTTCTTTTTTTTTTTTTAAGAAATATTCCAAAAATAACAGAGTGTAGAACTTTGATAAGAAAACAAAAAAAAAATTAATTCCTTCAGGTTGGATTATATGATCTTGATGTAATGCGCAATTATTATTAATATATCATTTATTTTATAATAAAAAAAATTTAATTAAATATTTTTTTACAGAAAATTTTTTAATAATATTTATTTATTTACTCACGGGACCTGATATATAACTATATTTTTTTTATTTTCAATAACAATATAATAACAACTAATACAAAAAAATAAATAATAATAATATACCTGATATAAATAGAGTTAGTATTAAAAGTGCACACAAATTTTAAAAAAAAGTTTGAGTTATAAATAATAAAATAAAAAAGAAAATTTTTTTTTTAATATACTTTTAAATATAAAATTACTAATTGATTCTTGATAATTTTATTATTTTTAAGATAATAAAATTCGCCGATACGTGAGAGTTATTTGAGTTTTCTCTAATTGCACGTTTCAGGCGTACGAGAATAATAAATTATTAATTTATATGCAGAGAGATAGAGAATTAACTAAGTTTGAAATACATATATATATATGGATTAAAATTTCAAATGTTTGACGTCTGTCATATGTGAGTTTATTAATTAAAAGTCCTCGAGAAGTTTAGGCCTTTGATAATAATAATAATAATAATAATTTTCCTAATAGAGCATCTGCACTTTATTCACCAACTGACATCCAGTATTATTGATTCTTTTAGACTGCACTTTCAATCTGGGTTACCTCCCTGAATCCACAAACCAGTTATAAAGAATTGATTTCTTAGAGCTTTGATTATAATTTTCATATATAATTGTTCAAATTATCCTCTATTATCACACAAAGAAAAAAAAGCTTAGTTTTTTATTTATTTTTTTAACTTTAATTTTTTTAAATCTTTTCTTTTTTATTCCTTCTTTTAATATATCGTTTTTTTATTTATTTATTTATTTTTACATTCCCCACAGTCCATATGGGTGGAAAATAAATAAATTTATTTTTTACTTATTTAATTTTTTCCCCCCTATTTGAAATTTATTCTTCAATTCAAATTATTAAATAAATTTAAAATAAAAAAAAAATAAAAAAAATATTGATGAAATTCTCCAACGTTTATTATCAACGATTGAAAAAAAAAAAAAATTTTTTTACTCAAAAAACAACTATTTTTTTGCCTAAAATTTTTATTTTAAAAATTTTACTCAAAAAACAACTTTTTTTTGCCTAAAATTTTTATTTTAAAAATTTTACTCAAAAAACAACTATTTTTTTGCCTAAAATTTTTATTTTAAAAATTTTTTACACAGAGAGAAACGTTGCAAAAAAATTTTTTAGATTAAAAAATTCTAAATAATTTGATTAAAAAAATTTTTTCTTAATCGTTGAACTTCACCAATGTAAAAAATAAAATTAAAATTCGATTTTGAATTGAAATTTTGAAATTTTTAATTAAAAAAAAAAATTATGGTAAAGGAAGTGAAAATTAAATTTTTGAAAAAAATTAAAAATTGGCCACAAAATTTTGATTTTTGAGAAAATATATTATTAAAATTTTTTTCCCCATGCTAGAAGAATGATATATTTATATATTTTGAAAATATATATATATACTCACCGCCTCCATTTTGTTGGCATAAATATGGAAACCTCCATATGTTCCCGAGGCCCACACTGTAACCAATAATACTGAGAAAAAACTGCAATTTGCCACTCCATTGTGCCCGATTAGCTTCTTCGGTTTCCTGATTTCTTGCATTTTGATTTGCTGGTACAACAATGGTGACATTGTGTCCAGTATGTAATCTACCTTCATTCAGGGGAGCCAATTCATGGCCGTGTTTTGAATTTTCCGGATTTACCCCCATGCTAAATTTTGTTTTTTTTTTTAATTATATATATATATTTTTTTTATCCAAACGATAATAAAATTGCTTTTGTTTTTTTTCTTCTTTCTCACTTTAATCCTTTCGTTTAGTGGGGAGAAAAAATGTCGAAAGAATTATTTTTATATTTAATATATTTAAAACACCGTTAAAGAAAAAAGTCTATAAAAAAGTATCGACTTTTTAAATTCATTTCACGAGTGGGGAGGGGGAAAAAAATGCACACGTTTTAAACACTCGAAAATGTCACTTTTTAATAAAACAATATTTTTTTTTATCAAATTCTATTTTTTGGAACTATTTTACAATTTTCTTAATTTTCAGATAGTTTTTTTTTTTTTTTTAAATTTGTGTAATTAAAATTTTAATTTATAAACGTAATTTGAAAAATTGTATTATATTTTTAAAATAAAATTCAAAATTAAATTATTATTGTATTTTTCTAAATTTAACGTTTTTGAAAATTCACTATTTTTAGGTATTTTTTTTTCTCTCGGAAAGTTCAACTATTTTGAGACTTTAGATATTATTTTTAAAAGTTTCTTCTATATACTTTTGTGACTGTAGCTATTTTTGGACTATTTTTGTCACTTTCAATTATTTTCAGTTATATTTTGAAATTTCAACTATTTTGAAAAAGAAAATATCAAAAAAAATTTTTCAACTATTTTCAAAAAAAAAAAAAAAAATCGTATTTTGTAAAATTCAACAATTTTTCGAAGAAAACAACAATAATTACTTTTAAAAACAAAACGTTTATAAAAATTTTTGTTTCAATGAAATATTGTAAATAAAAATCCAAAAAATGGAGAAAATTTTTATTATTTTTTAATAATTACTGAGAAAGAAATTAACTGGAAGATCGCGAGTATGCAATGAACTATAGAGTCTTATTATTGATATTAATTTTCCACTGTTTGATGTTTACTTTTTTAAAAAAAGCACGTGACACTAGGGAGTGAATTTGGTTTTTTTTACTAATGATTCATTCCATCAAGGATTATTATTGCGCAAATTTATATTTCAATGTTGATTCACCTTTGAAATTCAAATATTTGATTAAAACAGGAACACTTTGATTTTAAGGCTGCAAAAAATTGCCACTGATTTTTTTTTCGCCTACGAAAATTTTTTTCTTTTATTTACAGAGTATTATGTTTTTTTATACATTTTTATAAATACATTTGTTTTCATTTTCATATTTGCATCATTTTTTTTTCTTCTCTTTTCATTATTAACTTATTTAAATTTTTTTATTTTTTAATCGATATTTCTTTTCTATTCTTTCTTTTTTTTCTTTTATATTCTTATATTTTTGTATTTGGTTTTTTCTTGCATTTAAAAAAAAAGAGAGAGTGATTCCAAAATTGAATCTAAATAAATTCAGATGATTATAAATTTAGATGAAATTTTCTGGATTTTCTCTATTGGATGCTTGTAAATTTTGTTTTAATCATGTAAACTCTGTCAAAATTCCACAGCGAGGAGTCGATAAAATGCTAACCGGCAAAGGCGTGGATTACTTGAATTTGATACTCTTGAGATTGTGCAAACTTGCGTTATAATCGGTGTGAATAATAGCCGGTGTCAATTTTGAACCCATGTATGTCAATATTTTGAAAACTTTGAGTTTGGTGAAATTTTTTGTTTTTTTAATTTGTATAAAAAGTCGTGAATTTTTGAATTGGAAAAAAATGTGTTATTTTTTTTTTTTTTCTTATAACGTCGCGATGTGTTCCGTTCGTTGGCCGATAACGGACTAAAGGGACCATCCAAACCGTTTGACGATTGGTACCCCCAGGGTAGGCGAGGAAACCTCAACTCAGGGCCGTCTTCAATTGTGAAATAAGGGAGAAATGAGCGAAGGGGAGGTTTTTTTTTTTTTTTTCTTATTATAAACTCAAACTAAAAAATTTGCTCTTTCTCTTTGAAAAATATATCTATGTCATTGGAATATTATTATTATTTTTTTTTTGATTATTATAAAAATAAAAAATATTTTTCTCAAAGAATGAAATTATTATTGTATTTAGAAATTTATTTTTAATAATAATAAATAAGTTTCTGAAAATATTAGACCAAATAAAAATTTTTTTAATGATAAAACGTCTATTGGATTAGTAAATTTTGTACAAGTCAGTAAACAATGTTGTTGTTGTAAATTATTTGAATTCAAGTGTAATTCCATTTACACTTTCACTTTCACCGATTCTAATTTTGACTGATAATTTCACTGTCACTTCCTCTGATTCTAATTTTTACTTATATTTTCACTTTATATATTCTAATTTTACTCTCACTTTCACTTTCACTTTCACTGATTTGAATTTTAACTCACGATTTAATTTTTATTTCCACTAATTTATAATCTGTTGAAGTGGAAGTGAAAAATTAGAATCAATGCAAAAAAAAAGGGAAAATGAGGAAGTGAAAATTAAATTTAGTGGAAGTGAAAGTGAAAATACGAATTAGTGGAAGTAAAAGTGAAAATATAAGTAAAAATAAGAATCATTGGATATGAAAGTGAAAATATGAATAAAAATAAGAATCAGTGAAAGTGAAATTATATAATTGAATAATTTTTATTTTAAATTAATTTTAAATTAGGAAGGAAAAACAAAAATATACCAAATTTTTAACTATTTTGAAATAACCTAAAAATGAATTTAACTTATGATTACACCCAAAAAAAACGAAACTAAATTTACGAAGCTGAAGTACGCAACGTTTATATGATAAACGATTTTTATAAAGAAATAATTTTTTAAAATGAAAAATTCTATAATTTTTTGCCTAAAAAAATATTTCTTGCAGTTTTTATTAATCAATAAATATTATAAAAAAATATTTTTTAGGCAAAAAATTATAGAATTTTTCATTTTAAAAAATTATTTCTTTAAAAATCGTTTATCATATAAACGTTGCGTACTTCAGCTTCGTACTAAATTTAAGAATATCTTCTTGGCGCCTATTTAAGAATATTTATTACCACGTATTTTATTCTTAAATTTAGAATAAAATAATTTTAAAATAAGAAATAATTTTTAAATTAAGAAATATTCTCCTTTTAAGATTATTATTATTTTTCAGTATATAGATCATTGATTATAGTAGAAATATTACAATTTGAATCATCAGTAATTGACTTTTTGCTATTTTTACTTATTTTTAACTATAATTCAAAGTTAGAAGGTATATATGAAACAAACATATTATATTTTGTCATTTGTGCGAAAAAAAGAACTGTCAGTCTTCAGTGACAATAGAAAAGGTTATGCTATATACCTACACATTTATATTTTATAATACTTATATACCCTTTTATATACTGTACCCTTAAGCATTTTGTATCATCTCCGTGTGTTTCTAAATTTAAAATTGAAGGTTCTGTCAGACTTTCTTTAAAAATAGCACATTCATTCTTTTTAGATCTTATATTTCCAATTTCTTTGTATATATATATATATATTTAAAAATTTATTAATATTAAAAAAAAAAATTATCTACTATTTTTGGTATTAAAATAACATTGATCATAATTAATTATAAATAATAATAATAATAAAAATAATACAAATAAAACAATAATAATAATAATCCATGATGAAAAAAGAATTGGTTTAAAGCATATATAAATTTTTTTTACTAAATTTTTTTACTTAAAGTGTGGATTTTTTATTTATTTCAAATTTGTAAAAAGATTTATGTTAAAATTTTTATTTGAATAATTGTTCTGCAAAATCGTTAATATTTTCGTATCAGTTAATGAATTTTCACCCTAAAGGTATATGTAATTTATTAATTGACAGAGCAGTAATTTAGCAAAGGAATCATAATTCATTTTCACATATACATATATATATATGTATATATTTCACGGAGTATACGGGAAAGGAAAACAATCAAAAATCCACATGAGCCAAAAGTTTTGAACGTTCAAATGAACGTAAATTTTTTTTTGTAACTTTTTTAAGTATGAATTTTATTACAAAATATTATTTTAAATATCTAAAAAGAAGTTATTAATTTAATATTTGTTTAATTTTTCTGTTTTATTTTACATTAATATTATAATTTTTAATAATTTATAGATTGAAAAAAAAAATTTTGTTCATTTGAACGTTCAGAACTTTTAGCTCATAAATCCACATTATTTACTTTCAAGTATAATTTATATAATATGGGAATGATTTATCTTACTATACTTACAATTAGAAAAATATTTTTTATATTATTATAATTTTTTTTTTTCGAAAAACGCTATTGTTTGTAAAAATTGAATAAAAATTACAATTCTTCATCAACTTTAAACAAAAAATATAAAAAATGAAATAATTATTATTTAAAAAGAAATTTTTCAGCAAAATAATTTATTTTGATAATTGTGCAACTGAATTTTTTAATATATATTTAATGAAATTAATTATATTTATAGTTTTATTTGTTGTTAAAA
Organism: Leptopilina boulardi; assembly: GCF_019393585.1. Lineage (NCBI taxonomy): Eukaryota > Metazoa > Arthropoda > Insecta > Hymenoptera > Figitidae > Leptopilina > Leptopilina boulardi. The sequence continues at coordinate 144,658 of NW_026137824.1, forward strand.
ATAAATTTTTAATTTGAGGTTATGTTAATTGGCGAAGCACCCTTAGGGAGGATAAAGGCCCTAACATAACCTCAAAACTGGAAAATGTTTTTAAAACGCAAACAAAACTTCAATAAAAATTAATTTCAAACAATTTTAAAAGATCTAGTTATATACACTTTTTGGAAGAAATTATATGTTAAATTAAAATCTTTTGTTCAATAATGATTATTTTTTAAACATTTTACAGAAAATTAAAAGGCATTAAAATAAGCTGCAACGCTTATTATTTCAATCCAATTTTGCTTATTTTAATCCATTTTGGTATTAAAATAAGCAAAATTGGATTAAAATAATAAGCGTTGCAGCTTATTTAAATACCTTATAATTTTCTGTGTTTTAAAATTGCTTTTGAAAATTAATAATTTATATATATGAAGGTTTCGTTTGCGTTAAAAATCGTTTTTCAGTTTTAAGGTTATGTTAGAGCCTCCATTCTTTTACAATTTAAATATGTAAAATTTCTAATTTGAATTAGTTAAAAATAACTAATTTGACATAAGAAAAAATCAGTTACTAATTCAAATAGTAATATTTATATATACTAATTTTTTAGTTAAAAATAACTAATTATTAGTTATAAATTCTCTTTCTAAGGACTCGCATAGATAACTTTTGTAACATAAATTTTATTTGTAAAAACTTTTATTTAACTAAATTTTCAATAAAGACATTTTTTATTTATAAACGAATTATTATTTAGCAGAATTATCTTTTATAATATCATTTCCATACTTAGTCGAACTTTGAAATATAGCAGAATTTCCATTTCATTAAAACTTTCTTTACCGGAAGTTTTATTTGCACGAATTATCAAATCATCAAATTTATTATTCATTTCATAAAAATAACAAATGGCCGAACAAATATCCGGCGGCAAAAAAGTTTTGGCGCGAATTTTAAAAATTATTCAAATCATAGAAATAATCAAGAAAATTGTATGATTGTTTTTAAAATTCCCGCCAAAAATTTTCTGTCTGTTATTTGTTCGGCTATTTGCAATTTCGGTCAAATAAAAATTCGGTGATTTGATAATAATTTGCAAATAAAAATTCAGTTTCGGTGAAATAAGAATTATATTATAAAAATTTAGTTAAATAAAAATTCTTAAATATGATAATTCAATATATAAATTCAAAGATTATTAATTTCAAAAACCATAGAAATTCCAACCACGGGAGGTCGCTATTTTTTTTTTTTTAGGGAAAATTCTCTAAAGCGTTACCACTTATATTGAGGGGATGAATTTATACACTTTGAAAATTCGGTGGTCCTTGAAACACCAATAATACAACGTTGTGTTGGTTAAATCCTCGTGGATCAATGACAACATTTCGAGGGGGCGTAGCTCGTGACGTTTCACATTGCTGACTATATAGTACCTATAGAATCTCGTGCTTCTAATACTACGCAGTTTACCCTCTACTCCCTTAACTTCCGGTGGTGGCTGACGCGCAGTAGCAGCTGGCAGTATTTTTTTTTTTTTTTTTTCATCATTCACTTTCATTTATATATTTATGGGCAAATCTATAGAATCGGGCAATTTCAATGTTACTTATGACAGAAAACATTTTAATAACAGATAAATAAATAAATATATTGTTTATAGATATCAGTGCCATTTGAGAACATATTTAATAGAGAAAATTTACAAAACGATTTTCTATATTAGAGAATTTTTTTATATAACTGAAAATTCAATTCACCGAATTTTTATATGTCAGAATTTTTATATGCTCAAATTTTCATTTAACATAATAGGCATTTTAAAGAATTTTTATTCGGTAGAATTTCATTGCATAGTATTTTCATTTTATTCTTTCAGATGAATTTTCATTTGTTCGAATTATTATATTTGATATAATTTCCATATAACCGATTTTTCATACTACAGAATTTTTACTGAACCGCAAAAAATCATTTAACAGAATTTCTAATTGATAGAATTTTCATCATTTGACAGAAAGATTTCGGCGCGATTTTTAAAATCAACCAATCACACACGGAAAAAAATGAATGGATATCATAACCATAAAAATATTGTTATTCATAATATTGTTGGGGTATCCATTCATATGGCTGGCGCAACTTCAAGTATGGAAGAATTTACAAAAAAAAAAATGGTTGTGGGAACCATATAATATTTGTAAATTTGATATGGATGTACCAACCATATGTTTGGTTGTGTTTTCAATACCGCTATGGATTTTACTAGTTTGGATCTCCTATCCATTTTTAAATGGTTACGCTCGTTGATCTAAATAGATGTACGCGTTTGCGCGGTAATCAGACTCGGTCAGCTGGTCACATATTGCGTCATTCTATTTCGCGTCCTAAAAGCGTGTTTGAAAGAAAAAAAGCAATTTTGGCATAAATTAAATTATTTAAAATTGGCTCTAAGTGGTTCGGGTTGGATATAAACAACATGGAAGCTGAGTGCTTTCAATTTTTTAAAAAAGATGGATTCGAGGAATACATACCGCATTTTGAAGATAAGCAATAATATCAGTAAATTATAGGTTATGTTTCCACGTGCTCAAATCTTTGTTGGATTTTTAATTGCTTTTTTTAAGTTAAATATAATAATGTTTTCACATGTTTTTCACATGATAATTTTACCTTTTTTTAATTTTCAAAAATAACGATTATTATATGTATTAATTCCAATTTTTTTTCTACTTCTCTAGAAGAGCTTTTTTATGATGTGTGGCGAGTGTTCTAGAATTATGTCTACGATACTGCCGAATTATGATTGTGTTCTTGTAAATGATTTGCATTCTCCTTTCCCAGTCACAATTTGCAAATGGGGAAATGGTTCCATGTTTTTGCAACTTTACGTCATAAATTATAATTATAATATTATTAAAAGTATATCGCGATATTATTTTAAGTTGTTCGCACGAATTATTATATATAATATTATATTTTATTGTAATAAACATTTACATTTACGTTTTATTGGAAAAAATAAATATGTTAATATGATACGCAATGTTTTAAATTAATTAAAAATAACCTTATTAATAATATAATTAAGAAAATAAAATAAATATTAAGTATAACCATATAAAATAGATACGTTAACTATATTAATATAGTACACACAGGTCAATGGTTGCAGCAACAATTAAAAATGGTTGTGACATCCATAGTGAGATTTGTGCTACTTCCATATTATATGGTTCACACAGCTATATACCTTTGTTATTGCATCAATTTACAGCTAACTATTTTATATGGATGTAGCATCCATAGATAAGGATGGGACGTATTTTTCAATATAATATGGTTGGGGCAACCAGACGTATGGATGTGACATCCATTGCTTTTTTTCAGTGCAATTTTATGGATAATTTTTGATTGGTTGATTTTAAAAATCGCGACAAAATCTTTCTGTCGATTGTTTGTTCGAACATTTGTAATTTCGGACAAATGATGAAAATTTTATCAATTAGAAATTCTGTTAAATGATTTTTCGGTTAATTTTCGTATTTATAACGTTAAATCGTTCTGTTCTGGAGATTTGCCCTCACACTGTAAAAAGAAGGTACTAAAATAGTACCGATTTTAGGTATTAAAATAGAACCAAAAGGCAATTTTGTTTACCTAAAGTTGGTATTAAATTAATACCTCTCGTTTTACAGTGCATAACGTAGGCAAGTATAGAAGAATCCGTCATTTAGCTAAACGCCTAGACTGTTAGCAAACCGACATTAAATAGAGAAATGGACTTGAAAAATGATTAAATTCGGCTATTTGCCTAAAGCTGTGAAGGCAAATAGAAGAAAATAACTATTATATCATCTATATGTATTGAAAACAGGGAAACATATTTAATTTCTGAAATAAAAGTTAGAAATGTTAAATGTATACAAGTAATTTATAGAAATTGTAAACAGAAGATTGAAACTTTAATAGTAGCTTAAATATGCGTTACAAAATAAAATTTCATTTAGTATAATCTTATACTGTTCCTACACTCTATAAATTAAAGTTGACGTGAAATTTTATTATTTTTTTGTTTTCTTATACAAAACATGAGTGTAAATCGCAGTGAATTTGATGAAAAATTAAAATTATTATACAGTGAACAAAAAAGTAATAAAACTATTTGGAATAAAAAACGTTTACTTGAAGTAATACAAATGCTTATAGAATATAAAAATGTTAAATCAACAAAAAGCAGTTCGTACTATCATTGTATAAAATTATATGAAATTATAAAACATGATGGTGAAAATCATTTAATTTTAAAACGAAAGAAAGAAAAAAATCAGTTGATTTATGTTATTGCAATTGAGGATTATTATGAAAAATTACTCGAAGCTCACATTCAAACTGGACACGGAGGAAGGGATAGAATGTTATATTATATTAGAAATAAGTGGAGAATTTCAAGACAAGCTTGTGAATTGTTTATTCAATGCTGTGAAAGTTGTAATAGAAAAAAATCGTTTTCAAAAAAAATAATAGAACCAATTAATTCAGAGGGATTTAATATACGTGGTCAAGTGGATATAATTGATTTTCAATCATGCAGTGACGGTGATTATAAATGGATAATGAATTATCAAGATTATGCTACAAAATTTATCCAATTGCGACCGTTGAAATCAAAACATGCAGCGAATATAGCAGAGGAATTGTTGACAATTTTTTGCACATTTGGAGCACCACAAATTCTTCAAAGCAATAATGGACAAGTATTTGTTGCTTCTGTTGTAACTGAACTTACAAGAATTTGTCATATTTTTAAAATTGTCCATGGCCACTCTAGACATCCTTCGAATCAAGAAAGTGATATCGAAAACATGATTCGCGCTTGGATGGTGGACAATAAATCAACAAATTGGAGCCATGGTATTTACGAAGTGCAGGTAAATAATTGTTATTTTGAACAAAAAATTTTAAATTGTGAATTTTTCTACACTCAAAAAAAAAAACCTATTAATAGGGACACATATGATTATGTTCTAAAAATCATTAGTTAGAATTTTCATTTTATGGAATTTTATTTGTCATATAATTATTTTTGAGCCAAATTTTTATTTGATCGAATTCTTATTTTGAAGAATTTTTATCAAAACGATTTTCTATGTTATAGAATTTTTATATAACCGAAAATTCATTTCACAAAGTTTTTATATTTGTTCGAATTTGCCGAACAAACAATATCGACAGAAAGATTTTGGCGCAATTTTTAAAATCAAAAATTATCGATAAAATTTTGCTGGGTTGATTTTAAAAATCGCGCCGAAATCTTTCTGTCGATTGATTGGTTCGGCTATTTGTAATTTCGGACAAATGATATGAAAATTCTATCAATTAGAAATTCTGTTAAATAATTTTTCGGTTAGGTAAAAATTCTGAAGTATGAAAAATCGGTTATATGTAAATTATATAAAATAATATAATTCAAACAAATAAAAATGCGGCTAAAAAATAATCATATGACAAATCAAATTTCATAAAATGAAAATTCTACCCTACATTGAAAATTCCTACAAAGTTTTCCACGTGTGATCCTTTAAAACCAATCTATAAGGAATCTTCATAAGATCTTTTGTAAGATCTTACGTGGGGTGCGTATAAGGAAGCTTGCAGACAACATACAACAATACTGTACGAATTTGGTTCAGGAAATGTTACAGGAAACTATATATTGTTTACTACGTAGGATCCTATAAAGGATGTCACAGAAAATGAAAATTAAAAATAATTTTTTTATTTCCACTAACATCTAACCACAGACTGCCGAGAAAAAAAAACTTTCTTATACTCTGGAAAGTAGAAACTAGATTGGCAGAGTATGAGGAAGATTTTTCTTTTTCTTGGCAGTCGGTAGTTAGGTTAAAAATAGAACCAAATAACAATTTAGTACCTAAAGTCGGTATTAAATTAATAAATTAAACTATATAGTTTCCTGTAACATTTCCTGAACCAAATTCGTACAGTATTGTTGTATGATGTCTGAAACCTAAATTCCTTATACGCACCCTACGTAAGATCCCCCACAGCACCAGATATCCTAGGATATTCCAAAAACATCCCTTGGATATCCTAGGGATACCCCAGAGATATCCTAAGGATACTTTAAGGATATCCAAAGTAGCGACGGTTAGGATATCCTAGGGATATCCCAGGGATATCTAAGGATGTCCCTAGGACGTGCCAGGGATATCCTAATTATTTCCCCGGATATTATTAGGATATACTGTGGATATCCTTAGAACGTCCCAAGGATATCCTCAGGACGTCCAATTACGTCCAAAGGTAACAGGCCAGAGTTGAAAGATGATTGACAATCACGGGAAACCTATTTGTATCAAAAAATCGCTATCTCAAATAGTCAAAATTTGAATTATAATGATATCCTAGGGAGATCTTAGCGATATTTCTAGAATATTTTAACGATATATCAAGTTTATCCCAAGAATATCCCCATGATATCACTAGGATATCCCTGGAATATCCCAGGGATATCCCTAGAATATCCTCAGGATATCCCAAAAATATCCTATGTAACGGCGGTTTGGATGTTCTGAGGAAATCCTCAGGATATCCTAGGATATCCTATGGACGTTTTCAGGATATCCTACATTAGTTTAGGATATCCTCAGGATATCCTTTTGTTGTGAGGGATCTTACAAAGGATCTTATGAGGATTCCTTATAGGTTAGTTTTAAAGGATCACGCACTTGGGAAACTTTGTATAGGAATTTTCAATAGGGATAACTAATGATTTTTAGAACATAATCATGCGTGTCCCCATTAATAATTCTATAAATAATAATAATAATAATAATAATAATAATAATAATAATAATAATATATGTCAATTTCAGTGGGCAAAAAATACAACCAAGCATAAAATTTTAAACTTGACTCCATATGAGGCTGTTTTTGGACCAATTCGAGCGGGCCTGAAGATTACAAATTTGCCAGATGAGATATTAAATCAACTTTCTTCAGAAGAAGATCTGGAAAATGCTCTGGAAGCATATACAAATAAAACGAGTGTTGATAGGTATTTTTCAATTTTTATAGTTGACATTTTCATGAGTTATATAGCACACGCATGCTTTTTGAAATAATTAAATTATTAATCATATTTTTTAAATTTTGCAGTGTTCCTGAAAATTTAGTGGAAGTAATTCTTTCTCCCATGGAAGAAGATGATCCAATCGCGTTTTAGCATAAATTCAGATAATTTTTTCGATTTTGAAAATTTAGAAGACAAAGATTGTTGATATTTTTGACGATGTTTTAAAAAATGTTCCGTGTTTCGAAAAAAAAATATTTTAAAATCAATTTTTATCAAATTTTTACATTCAATGATGTTTTTATAGGACGATTTGTTTAAGGTCTCTCTCTTTGCCAAAGAATTTCAGAGAGTAAATTTTAATCTAGTCTATTTCTATTTTTATACTTTATAAACTATTCAATTCTTCTAAATATCGAAAATACTTCTTCTTCGTCTTCTTTTAAGTATCTTTAAAATTAATTATATATAGTACAGCTGATATAGCTGCTTGGATAAATTGCTCGACTTTTGTACTGAAAATCGAAAGTTCAAATCTTCGGATCGACAATTTTTTTTCTGCACAAAATTGAAAAAACGTTATTGAAAAGAATTGAATTGAGACTATTTTAAATTATTTAAAATGGACAAAAATGGAATTGAGAAGAATTAAAAATGTTCAATTCTTCTCAATTTCTCGCTTTTTTACTGAGAAAATAATGCAATAGCCTTTTTAATAAAAAAAAATAAAAAATACATTCGTCAGTTATCATTGCATAATTTAAAAAAACTAGAAAAATATTATTAAAAAAGCAATAGCGGTTTGAAAGACCGAGTAAAATATTAAGGGTAATTTTTTAGTACCTGGAGGTTAAAATTGAAATTTTACTAAAATCTATATTTATTAAAAATGTAACATATTTTTTAAATTAATTTTAAATTTTTATTTTAGGTTAAGCAAATAAGTCAATTTAATTTCCAATAAACTTTTTAAGTTATTTTAAGAGAGAAAGTTATAAAATTAACTTGAAAAACATGTATACATGTTACATTTTTGAGGTTATGTTGCACCCCTTGTTAATTTACTTATTTCTAGTTTTTTTTACACAAATGTATGTTAAAGATTAACTATAGAAAAATTATTTATTGCAAAACAAATTTTCGAAAAATAATTAATTAATTAAAAACTTTGGGACATAGAGATAGATTGTTGAAAATTTTTTATCTCTCTCTATATATATATATATATATATATATATGAGGCAAAATTCCTGAAATGTCCGAACAAAAAATTAAAAGTTCTCGAATTTAATCCATACTTTTCTAAAATGTTGTTATTGTTGGTGAAAGTCTAAAAATCAATTATTATTGAATTTAATAAAATAGTTTTTGAATTACAACGTTTTTAATTTTTGACTTTTGAAAAAAAAAATTTTTTTTCAATGTACAATATTTATAAGAAGAATGCATAAAAGTTAACATATATATAATGATTTTTGAAGCTTTTTTGACGAGCTACACGCTGTTAATAAAATTTTTTTTTTTAAATAACATTTGACCTTGAAATTCAAGGTCAAAATGTTAATTTACGTTTATCTCAAAATCGGATTTTTTAAAATTATTTTTAACTATCTCAATGGAAAGCTTGACTAATCTCCTACAAAACATGTAATTTTCAGAGTGGGATCTTTTAAAGTTTTTGAGATATTAATTAATTAATTAATTAATGTTTATAACAAATGAAATATTTTACAAACGAATAAAGTTACCGTAATTCTGAAGTTAATAATTGAAAGTTAACGTAATTCCGCATCCAACGAGCCCTATATGAAGTATTTTGGATAAGTAGATTGTTAATAAACAATTAGTTAACATTGCAATTGTTTATTAACAATCTACTTATCCAAAATACTTCATATAGGGCTCGTTGGATGCGGAATTAGCTTAACTTTCAATTGGTTAGTTTAGATTTACAATAACTTTATTTGTTTGTAAGATATTTCATTTTTTATTGTTATTTAACTAAAATTGAACAAAAATACTTCATATAGGGCTTTTGGATGCTTGTTGTTAGTAAAAAATAAAATATTTTACAAACAAATAAAGTTATGGTAATGCTGAACTTACCAATTGAAATTTAAGGTAATTCCGCATCCAACGAGCCCTATATGAAGTATTTTGGATAAGTAGATTGTTAATAAACAATTGCAATGTTAACTAATTGTTTATTAACAATCTACTTATCCAAAATACTTCATATAGGGCTCGTTGGATGCGGAATTACGTTAACTTTCAATTACTAACTTCAGAATTACGGTAACTTTATTCGTTTGTAAAATATTTCATTTGTTATAAACATTAATTAATTAATTAATTAATATCTCAAAAACTTTAAAAGATCCCACTCTGAAAATTACATGTTTTGTAGGAAATTAGTCAAGCTTTCCATTGAGATAGTTAAAAATAATTTTAAAAAATCCGATTTTGAGATAAACGTAAATTAACATTTTGACCTTGAATTTCAAGGTCAAATGTTATTTAAAAAAAAAAAAATTTATTAACAGCGTGTAGCCCATCAAAAAAGCTTTAAAAATCATTATATATATGTTAACTTTTATGCATTCTACTTATAAATATTGTACATTGAAAAAAATTTTTTTTTTCAAAAGTCAAAAATTAAAAACGTTGTAATTCAAAAACTATTTTATTAAATTCAATAATAATTGATTTTTAGACTTTCACCAACAATAACAACATTTTAGAAAAGTATGGATTAAATTCGAGAACTTTTAATTTTTTGTTCGGACATTTCAGGAATTTTGCCTCATATATATAATTTAATTATTTACAATTAATTATTTAATTTGTTATTCAATATAATTTAAATCCCTTAATATTATTTGAATTTTCCCGCCGCTTTTTTTGAAAAAACGGGAATTATTAAAATGGCGCTTCCTGTCTTCTAATCAAAGTACCGTATATAGAGATCAAGGCAGAGCCAATGCGAGCTAGGAATGAACTAGAAAAAGACACATTAGTTTACTATTCGTTATATTGCTTTATTTGCATAATATTTGCATTAAATCTTAGTAAATGAGTAGAAAAGTGATATTCCTTTTATACTTTTTAATCATTTCTCAAAAATTTTTCTTAAAAAATTTTAAACCCAAATCTTTATTCATTTTTTAAAGAAAGTTTACCAGTTGTAAAAAATGTCTTTTTCCCATATGGCCCAATATTACAGTTGAAGTTTTGAGAAAAAGCCTACTATAATAATAATTAAAATGCTTAGTAATTTATTAATAATTTTCTTTTAATTTTTATTATCTTTTACTTCTGTAAAAGTAAAATTTAATTTTGATATATTCGAACTCACCAAATATTGACTCAAATATATTGATGATAATTTTCTTGCGAAACTATATTTATTAATATTAATTTCAACAAAATAATGTTAAGTAATTTATTTCTTTCTTAATTTATTTAATATATTTAATGACTCATTTTTTTTTTATCATAAATAACTCGATCGATAGAATACAATTTTTTTTCTATATTAATTATAATAATATGATATTGAGGTTCTCCTTTGTATAATTAAAATAATATCGATCCTGCAATATATACACTTTTGAATTACCTCAATTTATTTGTAGAAAAATTTCTCCGATAGTGCATTTATATATATATATATACTATATAAGCTAATAGCTTTTACCTTTAATGAAGTCGCTTGGCTAATGATTTTCAATAAAAAAAGTATAAGTATGGGAATAACAAATTTTTTAATGGTCAACTTAGAATTAAAATTGTAAAAAAGTCACAAGCAAAAAAAAAAAATTATTTATTTATGAGGAAGGCTATAATAGTGGATTCTTATGTCGCGTGAGACGCCTGCTGTTAGGCCATCGGTTTTACTTGGTTGTTGAAAGAAAAACAAAACAACGAAATTGCTTGAATTCCTTTCTTATTCTCACATGAGAATTTTTATTGAAGTTTTTCCTAGTTTATTTGATATAAAAAGAAAATAGAATTTACAAAAAGAATTTTCTTTTTCCTTTATATCCTCAGGTTTTGAATTTTGAAAACGCATAAATATCACCATAAAAGTTTGTTTTGAAAATTTTCAATTTTAACGATATTAATATTTAATTGAATTGACATTTACAAGCGAATTATGCATTTTTCAAACAGAAAGTTTCATCAAAATTATAAAATAAAAAAAAAAAAATTATTAAAATATTAGTCAGTACAGAAACTAACCTGGGCCTTGTTGGAGCCCGGTCAAAATTTCTGTTAGAAAAACCTAACAGAGCTTCGTCAGTTTTTCTACAAATTAGAAAATAATAAATTAATTAAAAATATCGTTTATTTACATTTTTTTGAACTAGGAAAACTGGCAAAATCCTGACTACAGCCCGGTTTCAAATTATAGTTTATACCTCATCATTTAGGGTTTTGGTATGGAATTATAGTCAATTCCCTAAAAATTAAAAGTAATTAGAAAGATTACTTTTAGTAAAGAATTTTTTTCCTTTTTTTCAAACTAGGAAAACTGTCTAAGACCTGACCAAGGCCCAATTTTATTCTAATATAAATAAATTTATAAGCAAATTAGAAAAAATATTTGCATTTTCAGAAAAATTGTTAAATTTCAACTATATTCAGTAAATTATCATTGATTATCAAAAAGAGTCTAAATATAGTTTTTGAAAATTATATACTTTTTGAGAAATGTGAGGATATGAATATTTTTGTGCAATATAGGTAGATAGATACACGTGTCAGAATGAGGAAAATTAGTCAAATGTTCTCATTATAGTCAAGCAGCAACTTAACATTTTGTTCCCTCTAATTTCTTGCATTCATTTCACGTCACATCCTCATTCATGATCTTATTAATGATCATATTTTCTACACAATCAAAACTAACTATATCATCATGGTCATGAAATTGTACAATAGTCTAGATATTTATATCATTAAATATGCAACTTGTTTTTCTTATTAGTAATAGAAAAATAAACATTACAAATAAAATTGTACAGATATAGGATAAAAAATATATATACATATATAAATTACATTCTTTTATATATAATATAATGATAATTTTTATGCTTACACGTGCAAAAATTGACCCATTTAAATTTATTTATATATTAATTTTTTTTTCAAAGTATTTAAAATAGGACTTTGGTCAGGGCCTCGACAGTTTTCCCTGTTTGCAAAAAATGTAAATAAACTAAGTTTTTAAAATTATTTTTGTAAAAAAAAAAAATTATTTATAATTTAAGGTTATGTGATTGTTGTAATTTCACATGTAAATTTTCTTCGTATATATAGGTTTTCTCGCAAAATATTTGATAAATTAAAGCTAAAATTTTGTGGAAAACTCAAAAATATTATACAAAGACACGTTTTGTCATGTGCAAGATTATTAATATTTTATTAAAAAATTTATTTTTAAAAAGTTGCACAATTGAAAAACATTTAATATGACGACAATGCGATTTTAATCATTGCCACGATTGCCACAATGCGTTCAATTTTAAAAATTATTCGGACACATGTTTAACGAATCCTTATACTATTTTTGACTTCAACATAAAATTTTGAGCTCAATTCAAAACGATTTTCTATATTACAGAATTTTTATATTAACCGAAAATTCACTTTAAAGAATTTTTATTTGCTCGAATTTTTATTTGCCAGAATTTTCATTTAACATACCTAATAGGCATTTTAAAGAATTTTTATTGGGTATAGAATTTTTATTTGTTCCAATTATTATTTGATATAATTTCCATATCCCAACCAAAAATTTCAGTAACCTCACAACAAAAGGATATCCTGAGGATATCCTCAGGATATCCTAAACTAATGTAGGATATCCTGAAAACCTCCATAGGATATCCTCAGAACATCCAAACCGCCGTTAAGTAGGATATTTTTGGGATATCCTGAGGATATTCAAGGGATATCCCTGGGATATTCCAGGGATATCCTAGTGATATCGTGGGAATATTCTTGGGATAAACTTGGTATATCGTTAAAATATTCTAGAAATATCGCTAAGATCTAATTTTGACTATTTGAGATAGCGATTTTTTTATACAAATAGGTTTCCCGTGATTGTCAATCATCTTTCAAATTTGGGCTGTTACCTTAGGACGTAATTGGACGTCCTGAGGATATCCTTGGGACGTTCTAAGGATATCCACAGGATATCCTAATAGTATCCGGGGAAATAATTAGGATATCCCTGGCACGTCCTAGGGACATCCTTAGATATCCCTGGGATATCCCTAGGATATCCTAACCGCCGCTACTTTGGATATCCTTAAAGTATCTTTAGGATATCTCTGGGGTATCCCTAGGATATCCAAGGGATGTTTTTGGAATATCCTAGGATATCTGGTGCTGTGAGGGTATTATACCAGAGTTAAATACTGGCGCAGTACTGGTTCAGTATTGGCTGCCGAGGCTGGGCAGTCTGTACTGAACTAGTACTGGTATTTTCATTGTATCAGTACTGCTGCAGTACCACCCAACCAGTACTGAGCCGATATTGTAAAATTAATTGAACAAAAAGTTTCCTGAGACCAAGTCTAAAATATTTTGCAAGATTTTCTATTTGTTTTCAGATATGCAATAAACCAAAAAAAAATTTAAAAGATCAAACTAAAAATAAATAAATTTGTTTATAAAAAATTAATATTTTTTGAAATAAAATTTACACGGAAAAAAAGAAAAAGTAATTTTTACTACTTTCATAGTAAAATTGGACCTGTCCGAAGTTTCTGCGCATCTCTGGCAACTTTTACTCAAAAAATAGTAAAATTTACTATTTTTGTAATAATTTTTACTATTTCTGGAGTAAATTTTACTATTTCTGGAGTAAATTTTACTATTTCTGGAGCAAATTTTACTATTTTTGGAGTAAAAGTTGCCATAGATGCGCAGAAACTTCGGACAGATCCCATTTTACTATGAAAGTAGTAAAAAAAATACTGGTGCCAAATCTGGTAACCAATACTGGTAAAATGTTATCATCCCAAAGTTACGCCAACTCCGGCGCCAATACCGAGTGCCAGTACTGCGCCAGTACTGCGCCATTAGTAAATTTTTGATTGGGATATAACAGATTTTTCATACAACAGAATTTTTATACTTAACAGAATTTCTAATTGATAGAATTTTCATCATTAGTCCGAAATTTTTTTTTTTTACAATCGACAGAAAGATTTCGGCGCCATTATTAAAATCAACCAATCACAATTTTATGGATAACTTGTAATTGGTTGATTTTAAAAATCGCGCCGAAATTTTTCTGTCGATTGTTTGTTCGGCCATTTGTAATTTCGGACAAATGATGAAAATTCTATCAATTAGAAATTCTGTTAAATAAAATTAAATATTAATAATTAATAAGTAAAAAAATTCTGTAATATAGAAAATTTTTTTTGATGAAAATTCTGCAAAATATTAATACAAAAATATTACAAACTATACCAAAAAAAAAAAAAAATAAGTAGGTAAACGATAATAAGTAAAATTAAATGCAAGAAAAAAAATGTTTTTTCATTAAATAGAATCACAAATTTATTTTCTTAATTTGAAGTTACAATAATAATTGTTTACTAATCTAGTACACAGAACTTGAAAATATTTATAAAAAAAAAAAAAAAATCGAACATAACTTATTTTGCGAAATATATAATTGAAAGTGGAATAAGAAGATATTATATTTTTGTTGTGACAATCTTAGGCGAATAATTGAATAAGACGCTTAATTGCAGGCTTCATTATAATGTATATGTATAATATATTATTAAGATATCTAAATTACATATACACGATTTGTTATAAATTCTGAAGTTTACTTCATTGAATTTTGAACAAATCACGAGAATACTTATAGGTATCTCTAAGTATTTTTTTTTTATTCCTAAAATTTGGCACGTAATTCACGCAATACACAATATTGTGTTTCCCTTAAAATCTAATTATTAAATAGATTAAACTTCAATTTTCACAGTTTTTCAAATTCTTTTCTTTTTTCTTAACAAAAATGTTATTGAAATTTATTTTGTATATAAAAAATTATTATCAATTTAAGAAAAGAAATTTCTTCTTCTTTTTTTTTCTATAATTTATTTATTATTTAATAAAAGTAATAATTTTTTTTTAATTGAATTTTAATTAATAAATAGTAGAAATAATTGAAATGTATGAAAATTGAAGGTTTTTGTACAAGTAAGTTTACCTAATAATTACATAAGATAGTTTAACAAATAATTTACATGTACTGCATTTTACATTGTTGTATTATGTATAATTAATTAGGTACATTAAAGCGAAGAAAAGTGTTTGTCACTTTGTTGAATTTTGTGGAAGACACTCGTCGAACAGTAAAATAAAATTTAATAAATATTTTGCAAATTATTACATGATTTTAAATTTAATTACTTAAAAAAAATTTGTTACATTACTTTTTATATTTATGACATAGAATTATAATCGATTTATAAGAAAAAATAAACTAATATATGCGAATCAGTAAAAATATTTTTACCTTTATTTTCCGTTAATATTTTAAATTAATTAATATGGATTAATTATTATTAATATGTACATGCCATTTTCACATATCGTTGACTTTGACATTTTTATGTTTAACGACTTTTTTTTAATTTTCAATAAAACTACTTCTTTTAAAAAAAAATTTAAACCAGGTCCCGTCGAAGTTAAACGTTGAAAAAAATTTGAAATTTTGAAAAATTTTAAAAAAATTCCAGAAAAAAATCACGAAAATATTTTTTGTAGTGCGCAAAAAGATAAATAAAATTTAGCCAAATAAAAAAAATGTAAAAATTGACAATATGTTGAAATGGCATGTTTCACTCTTTGTATTAAAAAGTTTATTTAAAAAAAAAAAAAAAAAAAAAAAAAAAAAAAAAAAATTGTGTCAATTTTTCATAAACATTTTTCTTCGTGATTTATTATATTTGGTACAAATACAATTATTTAATTGTGAACACTTTTAAATGAGAACAGTTTGCATTTCGACAGTAGGAAATTGAGAACAAAAAATTTAATATAATTTTTTTTTAGATGTAACACACGATTTAAATAAATAATAATTTTAGTATAATTAATTACCAATGCAGAAAAAATATAATTCCAAGTTTTTTTTTCTTCTTTTAATCGAAAATTGTTTATTTTTATTAAATATTCCTATATACTGTCACACATTGATTTTCTTATTTTATTTTTAAACATTACATCACTTTTTTTTTTTGGAAAATTTTGCCACAATTAGTTATTATTTTAATGTAATAGTATTTTATAACTAATATTTTGTAACATATAATTTTTCAAATACTACTTTGTTTAATTTGGCAAGAGATTTTTGGCATGCTGTCTTTTTTTTATTATTATTACTATATATTCTGTTACAACTATAAATTCTTACAATTATTTTTTATTTATTTATTTTTATTTTTGAAAAATCGATATGTAAAAATCGATTTTCCACTTAATATTACAATAATACTGATACAGGCTGTAGATGTACACTTTTTTTTTTTTTATCTTTTTACAAAAGTACAGAAAATGTTGGAGGTAGAAATACTCGTACAAAATTTTTCATTGATTTGGAAAAAGGTTATAAAAATCACATATGAACCTAATTAAGAAAATTTACAAAAATTGGGCCCTTTTTTTGCTGCTTAATTATACTTATTTTGAATATTTATGAAAAATGGAAATTAACAGACTTTAGTGGAATTTATTAATTTACAAAAAAAACACACACTGAAAAAATTTATTTAATTCAAATAATCGGGTACTTGACTATTATCAAATAAATATTTATTTGTATTTACTTATTTATTAAAAGATTTAGATGTATTAAATAAAATTATTATTTGAGACAATTAAATTGTATTTGTTTCAAATACAGAAATTATTGATTCAAATAGAGGTTATTTTATTTAAATGAAGAAAATTAAAAAAATTATTTGGTAAATATTTATTTGATAATATAGTCAAGTAACCAATTATTTGAATAAAATAAATTTTTTTCAGAGTACATTTTATAGATAATAATTTGATTATTAAAAAAGAATTTAATAAATTTAAAATTTTTATCAGGAGATATGCTTTCAGAATCTTAAAAATACAAAATGGTTTCAAAAAATTCAGTCTTAATTTATTTTTTTCTTTTTTTTTTTTTTTTTTAAATGATCTAAAGTACGAGAAAAGATATTTTTCTACCTGTTATTTTACTGTATTGAGCAAAGGGAAGATGCGATAAATTCTCTAATATTAATATTAAAATTGCATTAAATGTACAATTGCTTATGTTTTTAATTTTAATTCTCTAAGTGTCCATGAAAAAAGGAGAAAAAATTTTTTTTACAGAACAAAATACACATTTTTTCAAAATAAAAAATTTTTTTTTATAGTAAGTAAACATTTTTTTTTTCAAATAAATAATAATAAATTTTACATACTTTAATAAAAAATTGTAAATTATATGGTATTAAATAAATAATTAATTAACTTTAATTAAATATGCTAAATTTTTTGGACATTATAAAGAGTTAAATATTAAAAATATTTTTTATAAATATACACTTAACAATGAAATTTATTAAATATTGTAATTTTTTCTTAAACATTTCTTAAATGCTAAGTTTACGTTATTATATCTATATATATATATTAATTATTTAATTGCTTCTTTCTAGTTTTTAATATTAATGAACAATCAGTGTAAAAATATCGTATTTCCAGATTATCGTGCATTTTGCACTCATTATTGGACGTTCTTATTTAAAGCAACGTGGAATTTTTTTAAAATACCTCTTCGTAAGAAAAAATCCAAACGAAAAAAAAAAATTTTGATAAAATTATCTATATATACATATAAAATTTATTTAAGACATTCGAAATATTTATAGGTAAATTTAAAAATTTTTTTTCGCTGAATATTTTAAACTTTTCAAAAGTGAAATGTGATCTTTTTTTTCATATAAAAACGACTGTATATTATTCCAAAAATCGTCTAGGATGTTATTTTTATAAAAATGATTATTTAAAAATCATTAAAAAAAATAATAATAATGCGCGAAAAAAGAAGTTATCAATAAGGATTGATAATTTATTCACTAAACAATATTATATAGGTTTTATTAAATATATATGATTATAAAAAATTTTTCAATGATAATGCAAAATAATTGTAATTTCGTTTGATTTTTTTCTTATTTAACGTTGAATTGAAAAAATTTTCGCGTGTAATCTCTTTTTTTTGAGTACGAAATTTTTTTTTTTATTATTCTTTTACTAAATAGTAAGCGATATATCTTTGCAGAGAATTTATATACCACCAGAATAATTTTCTCTTTATATTTTATAAATTTAATATATAGTATTATTTTTTCCTTATAATTTTGGAATCGCTTTTCGTCAGTGATTCAATAATATAAAAAAGTCGAATTGCAAGATTTGCAGTTAAAAAAAAAAAGAAAAGAAAAAAAAATTGCTTACACAATGGAGGGATATTTTTTGAGCTGTATACCAGATTTTAAAATGATAAATTTTTAAATTAAAAATATTTATGAAATTCTGGAATTTTTTTTTTTGTCACTTAAATTCTATATCCTACTTTAAATGTATGTGTATTTACAAATTTTGATTTCTTTATTAGAAATCAATGTATGAGCGGTGCATTAAAATTAATAAATGTTTTACTATATATATGTATAGGTATTACAAAATTTTAAAGAAAATTTTCAGAATTTTTTTTTTACATTATGATTGAGATCAAGTTTTTTTCAAAATGTAAAAATTAGTTTATATTTTATGACGATGAATATAATAATTATAAATAATAATAATAATAATAATAATAATAAAATTTGCATTATCTATAAATATATTAACGGTATCGAAACGTCGTGAAGACGAATTTACAATAAAATAATATTGATCACAAAAAAAAATTCTTTGAGTTTTCTTTAAAATTATGATTACTGGATGGAAATACTATAATTATTTTTTTTAAAAAAATTAATATTTACATATTGATTTTTATCTTAAAAGTTAAATTTTTATTTATATACGAATAAGACGTTTTTTAACTTCTCGTGTAGTTGAATATATAAGTATAAATTAAGATAATCCAATTATTTCAAATATTACACAACAAATGAATTATAAAAAATTTTAGAATCATTAATAAAAAAAAAACTTTAATTATTCAACGTTAAAACAAATTTTTTTAAATCGTTAATATTTTAAAATAAATAATTCTGGAATAAGTTTAAAAAAAAAAAAAATTTAATTGTTCAAAGTGAAAAAAGACTTTTTTACATTATTAATATTTTAGAATAAATAATATTGGGGAATTAGACATGTTTTACTTGTATAATGTTTTGAAGTTAATTATTTTTTTTATGTTAGATGATGTTCTTGTAAATTTTTTTTTATTTATAATTGAAAACTGAGGATGTAGGTATTGATTGCTCTTATACTTTCTTTTTTTTTCAAACTCACACTTAGAACCTGCTGACAGCTTCGTCATCAGTCAAAAAATAATTGCAAGTTTGCATCGTTTGCATAGTTGGATTATGCATTCCACAAGTTGGACTAGTTACTGTTCCAAATGTTGAAATATGCACATTCTTGTCCTCCATTACTGATGAATGTCGAGCAATTATCGAATGAGGCCTTTTGTCTCTTCTTAATGTCAAACGTCCATCTTCAGGACGAAGTGGCATAGATGGATATGTCGGTTGTCTGGCAAGTGTTGTCAATATTCGATCACCAGTTTCATTAAAACTGAAATTATATTGCAAATTAAGAAATAATTATTCTCAACTTCAATGTATAAGTATACAACTCAAGATGAACCAAAAGTTTTGAACGTTCAAATGAACGAAATATTTTTTTCAATATAAAGTGTATTAAATTTAAAGTAAATGTATATTAAATTTAATGGAACTGTATATATTAAATTTAATACAGATTTTTCTAACAGTGTGCAGATGATAAAAGTTAAAAAAAAAAATTTACCTTGAAAATTATAAAAAATTATATACCTATATTATATCTCAATTAATTTTTTTAACAGACTCAATGGAAAATATTTATAAAGTAATGTATAAAATAATTTATTTGCAGGCGTTACAAAAGACGTCTTTTGTGTGTATATTGCAAGGAATTAACGAGAAGAGCTGTAAGTAGATTCATATTTAAAAGTATAATCACCAAAGAATCATAATTTTGTTACTTGGGTTTTATCCATCACCCTCTCCCTTTATAAAAAGTAATCATCTCATGTTCGTTTAAAATCATAAAATTTCATTAATTTGTCAACTGGTGCTTAACAACTTTAAAGTCTTGCTAAATTATTAAACTGGTTTTAAATATTAATTTTACTTCAAATTTTGAACTCAACCGCGTGTGATGTGGATTATCGTGTAAGTCAAATTGAGATAAAATATTATAAAACTGATGCTCACCTGTGATGCCTGACAATTCCTCTTTTGATCCTGCAATGTTCGTTGCCACCATGACCTCCCACAGCGGTTCCATGTGTTTTACAAGTCTCCACTCCTGGCACAGGTGACAAAGAACTGGGACCAAAGGAACCATTACTTTGCCTTCTATCCAGTATATGAACTAATTCCACAGAAGGTGTTGGTGAAAATGTACCCTGAAACATAAATATTACATATAGTTTTATAATCAATTTGTATATTAAAGCATTATAACTATTTTTGCAAAATTGATAATTTGAGACTCCGGATATTAAAAGGGTATACGCTCAAATTTGCATCACAATTTTTGATTGCAGGAGTTAAAATTTTGAAAATTTCAATATCAAATTCCAACGATAAGAACCAACTGTTAAAATCTAATGTTGAACAATTTCAAAATTTTAACTTCAGGGACCAGAACTTGTGATGCAAATTCGATCGTATGCCCTTTTAAGATCCGGAACCTCAATTATTATAGATACGCCTTTAGCACCCAAAATTAAAATAAATATGAATTTTTGCCCGAATTACCAACAATTTGAATAAATACTTCACTTTCGACAAGTAGGGTATCAGAGATTGACGAAAATATGAATTATGTCCACATTGGCCTAAAATCGATTGTCACAATCATCATTGATTAATTTATCATGAGTTAATTCTCGCACTTCGCTTGATTTGTATTTAATTTAATACTTATTTGAACTAATTTTTCTGTAATCTAATTCACTTTTAGCCTAATCACCATTTGAGCTAATTCTTATGCGACCTAAACTCTATACGACATAATTATTATTTGTCACAATTTTTAACTGGCCTAATTATTATAATAGATATGTTTATATATAAAATAATAGAATGATGTTAATTCTTATTCCAGCCTAAATCTTTAACTATTCAAATTTTTTATATTGTAATCTGTATTTAATCCAATTCTTATTTGGCCTAATTTTGAACTGTCCTAATAATTATTTATTCTAATTTATATTTAACCTAATTCTTATTTAGGATCAAACTTTATAGTTTTAATTCTTGCATAAGCTAATGTTTATTTAACTTACTTCTCGTCAGGTATCATTCTAATCTAACCTTATTTGGATTAATTTTTACTTGACCTAATAATCAATTGGCCTAATCTTCATGTAACAATTATTAACTAGTGTCAAATAAAGTTTAGGTCGATTAATAATTAATTAATCAATTAGGTTACATGATGATTATGTCAAGTAACGATTAGTTCAAAAAAGGATTAGATTAAAAACAGTTCATGTCAAGTGTAAGAATTATGACAAATTTAGATTAGGCCAAATGAGAATTAGGCTGTAGGATGATCGTGACAATCGAATTTAGGCCAATTTAAATTTTGAAGAAAATTAATCTGAGGGTAGACCACCGAATCTTGAAACCTTGCATCTTGAAAACCGAGAAAACGGCGTGGATTTAGTTAAGCTAAGTCCAGAATGGGCACTTTACGCGGTACGTTATAACGTTAACGTGTTGAAGTCACCCATTTAAAATAGAATTGTGACGTCAACACGTTAACGTTATAACGTACCGCGTAGCGTGCCCATTCTGGACTCAGCTTTACGCGCTGAAAAAACCATTATAACGAAGTATATCGTTATTTAGCTATAAGTCCCCAATATGGTCGTGAATTCTATATTGATATCAGCGTCGAATATGTCAAATACAGAATCTATTCATATGTGTATGATTGTGCGTGTCAGCGGTTTTCCTTAGTATAGGTGGTTCGTTGTCCAATGAAGGATTAGGAAGTTCCAGATATTTCCGGATTCTCACCGACTAAGAGCCAGTCAGCAGATTGGAAAAAAGCTCACATTATCACCATTCCAAAACCAGGCAAAGATCATAAAAGACCAGAAAATCACCGGCCGATAAGTTTTCTCTCTTCCTTTTCCATAAGTTGTTTGAACGCATCATATTGTCAAGACTTCTGACAGAAATTGAAGAATTAGATCTAATGCCTTTAGAACAATTTGGTTTCCGTAAAAATCACTCTTCAAACCTGCAAATTCTCAGACTTGTGGAAACAATTCACAAAGGTTATGAACATAAAGACTGCACGGCAATTGCCTATCTGGATGCATCAAAAGCCTTCGACAAAGTGTGGCATGAAGGTCTTATTCACAAATTAACTACGGCGGGAATTTCCACAAATCTAGTCAAAATTATTCATTCATTTCTTCAAAACAGGAGTTTTGCAGTCAAATTGGAAAATACTTTCTCCTCAACCAGGCCCATTCTGTCGGGTGTACCACAAGGCTCTGTTCTTGGTCCAATACTTTATAACCTGTACACGTTATAACTCAGTCTCGCAGTCCTAAACTTGCAATATCCAGACTTCAAAAATCCCTGGATGAAGTTGTGGACTGGATGGACACCTGGAAAATCACCATCAACAAGGAAAAGACGCAAGCAGTATTTCACACCAACAAAAGGTGATCCACCTCCTGATAAAATCGAAGTTGTGGATAAAGTCATCAACTGGTCGAATAAAGCAAACTACCTGGGACTACACATCGACCGTAAGCTGACCTGGAACACGCACACCAACGAAATCAAGAAAACAGGATTCATGGCAATAACTAAACTCTGGTGTCTACTGAGTAGTCCCTTTCTCAATCTAGCTTCAAAGAAATTAATTTACGTTACTGTCATTCGTCCTGCTCTGACATATGCAATTGCCTCCTGGGGCCAGGCAGCAAACACTCACATTAACAAGATCCAAGTCATACAAAACAAAATATTAAGGATAATAACAAAAGCTCCATGGTTTGTCTCAAATGAACAACTACACAAAGACTTGCAAGTACCTAGTATACGCAAATTCTCACAGGATATAGCCAAAAAACTATTTCTACAAGTCGAGAATCATGAAAACATACTACTGCAAAACATAATTGATTACAACCCTGAAGACTGCCGTCCAAAAACTCGGCGCCCACGCGTAGTAGAAATACTTGACGTGGGCCTTTACTAAAATCCTCAATTCGATCATCTTCCAAGAATAACAAATACTACATTATCAGACAACAAGGGTAAAGAAGCAAATGCATCAACCTAAAAATAAACATTAGAAATCATAGATAGATAGATATGGGCCAGCAGGAAGGAAGAGGGCGCGCAATAATCAATTAGCAGATTAATCCGAGCTGCCGTATAATACGAATGTGTGTCAGCGAACAGTGATATTAAAAAGACAGGATTAAAGTATTTGAATGTATGTAGTGAGATATATTATTAATAAATAGTTAAGTTCGATTAATTATTGTGTCTTTATTCATTGGGTCAAGTCGCAGCCTCATCGTCATCCAGCGGATTATCTCAACAAGAGTGTGTTTCGTAAGTACAATACAAAGGGTTAACAGGTAGTTCAAACCAGGTCGTCGTCGTGTTTCTCGACCGTTTTTAGCGGAATCTTTCCATGAGAGACGCTCGTAGGCCGGAGATTAGTGTGTAGAGAAATCACAGTACGTAATTTAAACACAGGATTGTGGATTATTATTATTCTTAATTAATATTTCTAATATCTAAATTAGCGTTACACCATGAATTCGCCGGAAAATTTTGAATTCAACTTGATGATTTTGACTTTTGGAATAATAAATAATAAGAAAATGCTTTCTAGCCGTGGTTTACGCTTTTCTATTTCACTCTATCTATAAACTTTTCGAATAAGATTGTCCTTTTTTGCTTTAGAATCGTGAAAAAGTTTTGAATTCTGTTCGAAAATTTTAGTGACCACCCTGTTAATGCGCTTCATGACGATTAGGTTAAAAAAGAATTGTGTTACATGAAGATTAGGTGCAAGGAGAATTTTATGATTAGGACACATAATAATTAGACTTGGTAAAGACTAGGCCAAATAAGAATTAGTTATTTAAAGAGTAGACCAAATAAAGTTTATGCTAAGTAATTGGATTACTTAAAGATTAGGTCGCATAAGAATTAGATTTGATAAAGATTAGGCAAAATAAAAATTGAGTTCAAGACAAAACAAAAGAATAAATGGAGATTAAAAATTATGACAAATAATAATTATGTGAAATGGTGTTTAGGCGACATGGAAATTATGTCAAGTGATAATTAGGCCAAATAATAATTAAGTTACAAAAATATTAGTACCAATAATAGAAATGAATTCACTGTTAATTTGAAAGTACCAGTTTAATCCAATTCGGTGTCAAATTGATACCTTTAAGAAAACAGTGTTTGTTTACAATTAAAAAATATTACCTGCAAGGAAGTTCTTCTCAAAGTACCAGTATCCATTCCAATTAATTTCACTCCTTTAACATTCTTTTTTAATATTCCAGTTCCATCATGAAGATTTAAATTGAGTTCCATATTACTTCTGTCAGAAATTTTATCATTCTCACGTAATTTCTCAGATTTAGCATAGGAAGTTGAATTATTCAGCATCGTTGCATCTGTATGTTTAATAATGGAATTTGGCAAACAATTGTTCATCTCCTTAATGGGTAACACTGGTTGACCCAATGAATTGGTCAGGTTTCTCACACCAAGAATTTGACCAGTGTGGTTGATAACCGGGGGATGAGGAATTGGATTCAATCGATTGGGTGACCTCACAGTTTCTTGTAAGTTCTGCAAATTTCTTAAACTCTGATTTGCTATTTGAATGTTCTCCTCGGTGCAGCTCTTAGTAATTTGATAGAATTCATTTGAGGCATCGTAACGATTCAATTGACTTGTCATTGTTATGCTCGCGCTCATTCTATCACCGTCCAATGTACTTGGTCCACTTGATGATTCCTTTTTTAAAGAAATTTCAATAATAGATAGAATCATAATTTATTCCAGTGAATAAATTAAAGTGATTTGGATTTTAATTTCATAATAAATTTTATTATTATCTAAATCATTTATATTTTATAATAATTTTAATTTTTTCAAAAGACTTACATTTAACGTTGAGTCAATAAGTGTTGCTCCTGATGTACTTAGGACAACTCCAGTTTGATTTTTGGACTTTCCTGAAGGATAATCGTCTTTTAGAAACAATTTTGTTATGAAACTAACAATAAGTTGTACTAAAAGTCCACTCAACATTGCTGTAGTTCGAAATGGAAATCGTTGTATATTATTTTTTCGATCGAAAAATGGATACTCTACGTAAATTGGAATTCCTAGTAATTCCTCTCCAGCTGAAATGGAAATTTAATATAATTACTCTAACAATTTCAATTTATTTATAAATTGTACAATTCACAATATTATTTGACAATTAAATACAGATTTTTATCTGTTAAAAAAAAAAGGAAATAAATAATTACCTGTCAAACGACACACAATGCTGGTAGCAAATCCAGCGAAATATCCACAAGTGTTTACCAAAGAAGGCCAATAAATTACGGACAAAAGTTGTGGGAAAAGCACAACGTATGCGAATTCAGAGCACAAGAATCTAGAAAAATTTATTATTTGTATAAATTTTTAATTACACAAGCCAACAAAATTTTGTCCACCTTCAGAACCAAGAATAAGACTATACTTTTTCCGAAGCATTTTGATGTACTAAATCCGAATCTGACCTCAAAATTGACACAGCACGTCAGGTTTTTGAGATATTCTAACCTAAAATTGCAAAAAAAAGTTTTTTTTTATCATATTTGAGGTCATGAAACATCAAAAGAGATAATTTTTTTTCAAAAAGGTTGTTACAGCATCTGAAAATACTATTGTTACCCTTTAAAATACATTTCGAAAATTTTAAAAATTTTTATTTGGCTTTAAGTTATCGTCATTTGAATTTTTTGAGTGGTGAATGTTTCAATATTCGTGTATCAGATTCAAAAAATTCAAATAACGATAACTTAGAGGCAAATAAAGATTTTTAAAATTTTCAAAATGCATTTTAAAGGGTAAGAATAGTATTTTCAGATGCTGTAACAACCTTCTTGAAAAAAAATTATCTCTTGATGTTACATGACCTCAAATATTATAAAAAACGTTTTACTTTTTGCACTTTTAGCCTAGAATATCTCAAGAACCTGATGTTCTGCGTCAATTTTGATGCCAGATTCAGATTAAGCACATAAAAGTTAGTCAAAATTTTGTCGGTTGTTTTTGGTACAATAAGAAATCATAGTGTCTCGTGGATTTAAAATCTCAACAGTCTAAATGGTATCAAGTCTCAACGGTTTCAACAAACTCAAGTCTTTTCAGTCTCAACAGTATTAAACAGTCTTAATAGTCGTAAATATTAACAGACTCACAACTTAACGATTTAAACAGTTTCAACGTTTTTAACCGACTCAAATCTGATCAGTCTCAACGGTCTCAAGTTCTAACAATCTCAACGTTATCAACAGACTTAAGTCTCAATGGTCTCAAGTCACAACAAACTCAATGACCTCAACGATCTCAAGTCTCAACAATCATAATGTTGTCAATAGACTTAAGTTCCAACAGTTTCAAATTTCAAGTCTCATAGGTTTTAATAATGATCTCAACAGTCTCAACGGTCTTCAATCTCAACATTCTTAACGATTTCAATTATCTCAACAGTCTCAATGAACTCAAATCTCAACATTCTTAACTATTTCAATGGTCTCAATTCTCATCTGTGATGTACGACGGATGGACGGAAAGACACGTTAAAAGGGTTTCGAACCTAGACTTGACTACGAAACCCTATTATAAATAAACATTTTTAATTAAATTTATTTGGATTCTGCTAATTCCCAAAAGAATTTTTATTTAAGAAATTATTATGATAATTAAAGTAAACGTACGACATTCGATAGATACTGCCAAATGTAATAGCAACTCCAGCTGAAAGAGAAGTGACGGCAATCACTGCGAATCTTAAAATCCACCTTAATTCTCTTTCTGATGCCTGAAAGTAAAGAAAATAATAGAATCAAATTTTCATTATGCTATAATAATTTGAAAAAATTAATAATAAATTTGTATTTTTACAACAAACCTTTGGTCGTAATGCGAATCGATAAACATTTCTAGCAAACATAGAGCTACTTGAAAGAATACTAGAATCTGCAGAAGACATTGCCGCAGCCGCCATTGATCCTAAGCCTAAATCGAAATTGATTAAAAATAATTTGTTTTCTTTAAATTTATAAATAGAATATATGTATTTCAAATATATTTTACTATATATGTATTTTTACGTTTTTTTTTAGTTTAGTTTAGATTTGAAAAAATGATTTTGAATAGGAAGCTTACCAATAAAAGACACCCATTGGGGAGTTAAAAACCTTAATACCACAGGTAATATTGCATTTCCGTTATCCATCGATATAGTTCTATTGTAGCCCTCGACTAAATACCAATCTGTAGAACGGGCCACAACGCCCATCAATGCTGCTGGAACGGCAAAAGCCATGCAACCGATCATCGATGTGATCGAGAGTGTCCTTCCCATTGAACTACTTTTCATACTCAGAACTCGCCGGAAATAACCCTATTCAAAAGGAAAATTATCTTCGATTTTTTTTTGTTACACTATTATATTACTTAATACCATTTTACATATATCAGAAATATATTAAAATATTTTTTTAATGAGGTTCAACCCATTAACATAACCTTAAACTAAAAAGTAGTTTTTAACAGAACCAAAAATATTACTATTAATTAAGCACCTTTAACTCAATGAATAACTATCATTGTAACTGTAAACAAAAATTTGAGGAGTTAATTGCAATCAAAGTGAATTAGTCACTCACTTTTTGCTTCTGAATTAGTAAAATTTTTACTAATTATTAGTAACATTTACTAACAATTAGTAAAATTTAACTAATTCTAAAGCAAAAAGTGAGTCACTAATTTAAATTAGTAAACATTTTTTACTAATTCAGATTTAGAGAGTAAAAATTAACTCCAAATGGATCCCACTTTTATAGAATCATTTTGGGAGTTGAAAATTTAACTTCACTTTTTTTTTACAGTGTTCGTAAAAAGCAATTTATTATTATATAAATAATTTCTATTAATGGAATCAGATAAATTTTCTCTCTTTTCACAATTAATGAAAAGTCATTAAAAAAGCAATTTTAAATCAGAGAGATTCTATTAACAGAAAAGTTCGGAATCGAAAAATCAATATTGTGTCTGACTAAAAAAAGTACTTAACTACTGAAAGAGTAATTGAGAGTGAGTGATTAAATCCACATTGAGTCAGACGGAGTAAAAGCAGATAAAATTGTGTAATTTTCTATTTGTCGATGACGATAATAATTACATATATATGTGTTTATTTTTTAGTAACAAAAAAAGAATAGTTTTTTTATTTCTTTTTTTATATACCTGCCAAGGAATTCCACCAAAAATTAATAAAAGTGCACCATCCACCCAAAGACCAAGATCTTCATTTCTGATTTCGCCAATCCAATCTTGTCGAGCCAATTTTTTTTCAAGTGCAACTGCAGGATGAAATATAATATAAGGCGCAGAAATTCCAAGACCAAGCATAATGCAAATTAATTGTAAAGCATCTGTTCCCGCTAAATAGTACATTCCACCAAAGAGGGAATATCTAAAATGGAAGAAAAATTGTATTATTATATTTTTTTTAAAAAGCAGAAATGAATAAGCATAAAGATTTTTTTTTTTTTTTTGACAGGAAAAAAAATGGATTCAAAAACTCACATTGCTGCCAAGAGAGCGGAAGCACAAACACTAAGATATGTGTCTAGTCCTGTGATCACTGAGAGATAACTTCCCAAAGCTCGTAAGACCGCTCCACACCAAAACAAATCACCGCAAAGTGCCGGTAGAAACAATAAACCACCAACCTTGGCACCATAACGTTGCTGCAGTGGATCAAGCATCGTAATGTATTCCGCCTTTCTCATTGGTTTCACAAACAGTATTGCACCTGTTCCAAAAATAAGAAGCAAAAAAAAAAAAAATTACTACTATTTCAACCAAACTCTAAATCTAAATGTAGAAATTTTATTTTACCAATTAGTTCTTTAATATATTTTACCAACGAAATATGTAGATTTATATATAAACTTTTTCTTTAGCAAGAAGAGTCCATTAATTATCGCCCTATAAAAACGGCACTGAACGTGAAAATGATAAACATTGATTTTAAAATACTTCTTTCTCGAAATTTTTTAATAAAATCGGCCAAAACACCAAGGATTCTTATCTTATAAAGTTCCTAAATTCGAAAGATTGTGCGAATCTATACAAAAACGCGCTTGAAAAACGAAAAGTAGGAAAAAATAATATAATGAGAGCTCCATTACATTCTACCGCCGCCAGGTGGCAGAAACATGCAGGGAGCACAAAGTCGAAGTTGTTATTCTATTACTTTCCTACTTTTCGTTTTTTAATCCCATTTTTGTACAAATTCACACAATCTTTAGGATTTAGGAAATTTATAAGATAAGGATCCTTGGTGTTTTGGCCAATTTTGTAAAAAGTGTCCATATTTCGAAAAAAAATTATTTTAAAATCAATGTTTTTTATTTTTTTTTTTTTACATTCAGTGCCGTTTTTATAGTGCGGTAATTGAAGGTCTCTCCTTGCCAAAAAAATTCCAGAGACCATTGGACACCCTTAATATTATGAAAATTAAATTTCTTAATTTTAGGTAATCCGATCCGTTCACAGTTTTCCTAAAAGTATCAAATTGAGACCAAAAATTGCATCAAATCTTTGCAACGTTTTGATGCACATAAGTTATATCAAAAAGAGATTGTTTTGTGTATTTTTTTTAGAAATGATACACGAAACGGTCTCATTTTTTGATGCAAAAAATTTAATCAATTTATATCAATCATGGCCGAATTGAATCGACTCAAAATTAAACGAATTTCTTTCAAATATTTTGGTAATAGTACAATTGCGGAGACCATTTCACTATTTAATTTGAAAATGAAAATAACAGAAAATCAAAGACAATGTGCAATACGATAATTAAAAAGTGACAGCTTATAAACATAACCTAAAATGCATGAGAAAAAATTTGTCGATAAAATCAATATAGCCGAGCTTTTTAGAAGGTAGATGGCAGTTTTGCTTTTTATAAAAACGATTCAGAAAAAATTTAAAGAAAGAAAATAGATGAGTGCTGCCATCTACCTTCTAAAAAGCTCGGCTATATTGATTTTATCGACAAATTTCTTCTCATGCATTTTAGGTTATGTTTATAAGCTGTCACTTTTTAATTATCGAATTGCACATTGTCTTTGATTTTCTGTTATTTTCATTTTCAAATTAAATAGTGAAATGGTCTCCGCAATTGTACTATTACCAAAATATCTGAAAAAAATTCGTTTAATTTTGAGTCGATTCAATTCGGCCATGATTGATATAAATTGATTCAATTTTTTGCATCAAAAAATGAGACCGTTTCGTGTATCATTTCTAAAAATGATACACAAAACGATCTCTTTTTGATATAACTTATGTGCATCAAAACGTTGCAATAGAAAAAGATACAACCAAGTTTACTGTGTTTGAGAAATTCTGACCCATCTTATAAAATTCTTTAAAATAAAAATTTTAACTAACCCTCACAACACAAGGATATTCAGGATATCCCTGGGACGTCCTGGGGATATCCATTTGCTTTTGGCGATTCGGATATCCCTAAGATATCCTCTGGATATCCATGGACATCTCTAAGATATCCCAGGGATATCCAAACCGCCGAAAACAAATCGATATCCCCAGGACGTCCCAAGGATATCCTGAATATCCTTTTGTTGTGAGGGAATATTTAAAAATTTATGCGCCCCATTAAAATTAGTAAGAAAAATTTAAATTGTAATTTTTATTTTTTTTAAATAGTTTTCATTCATTAAATTTCAGTGAAATGGTCATGTGACGCGATGGTAGCGTTCCTAGTGTTCAGTATCGGTAATACTAAACATCGTACTTCGTCAAATGACATCTGATTTGTCGAATATTTTTCTAAGTGTTAGTAATTTTACATAATATTATTAAATACAAACTTCCATTGTATTTTTTAAAAATTTTTTTAGAAAAAGTTATTTAAACGATGGAAAAATGACGAATTTGCATTTTAAAATTCTACTAATTTATTTATAGAGTAGGTAACTATGAAATAATTTTTGAAATTATAGTAATTCCCTACTAATAAAAGAGGACGACTTTTTCCTTCTTAAATTAATAATAATCGTTTTCTTTTACTAACAATTAGTAAAAAATTTACTAATTAAAATTATAAAGTTGACAGAAAACGCTTTTAAGGGACTTTTTTTATCCCATAATTATTTTTTACCGCTTCGATTTTCATAATTCTTCGATTAAAAGCCATGGAAAACTTTAAAAAACCTATTTTTAGATTAAAAAAAGGAAATTAAAAGTTTTATATCTCGTTCGACAATATCATAATATACCCTTAAGATTTTATTTTTCTCTATTAAAATTTTAATATTTAAAATAGTAAACATTGACAAAAATTCAAGAAAAGAGTAAAATCATAGGTCTTGGATTCTTTTCAGAAACTCGTAACTTTTTTTTTTTTTTTTGGTTATCTAGATATGCTATCAAGATACATTCTGTGAAGGTTTACTCGTACCAAAAAGCAAACTGAGACTGTAGCAAATGGGAACCTGGCACCATGCCAGACCTCTTGTGTACATCGCCTCGGCAGTTCCATTCACGAAGGCGCCACCGACCCATGTCGCTGTAAAAAGAAAATTAAACAATCTATACATTACAAGAGTTATAAAAACTATTTTCTATCGCCTTTAATAGCTTCATTTGTCTGACACTTATAAGGCTTATACTGAAAATTGACCTGTATCCTTTTTGCATTTACTGTTATACTTATTTGTATATGATGATATACCTTTTTTTTTTATTTTACTCTATTTTTTTAATATATTTTCTACTTTTTTTGACTGCTATTATATACCTATGTATTATAATTATTTATATTTTAAAAATAATTCATTTATTACTGCCCTCATAACAAAAGGATATCCCTAGGATATCCATAGGATATCCATATCAATGGTCGATATCCTAGAATGGTCTCCAGGATATCCCTAGAATATCCAAACCGCCGGTCTGTGGGACATCAACAGGACATCCATAGGATATCCACAGGATATCCCTAAGACATCCACAAAATATCTATTGGATATTATATCGCAGGATATCCATGGGATATCCTCAGGATGTCCGTGGGATATTCTTAGGATATTCACGGGATATTTAATATCTCAACATATATTTTTAAAGGTTAAAATTGTTAAGCTAATATAATGAATTATAATATAATAAAAACAAAAATCTTATGAGCTTCTAATTTATTTTAAATGAAGATTTGAAACGCATTTTATAAAGTTTTTAAATAAACTCATGCACTTAATGTATAATTAATATTAATAGTTAAAATTATAAAATTTAATTCACAGAATATTCTCACTCGTAGTCTCATAATGACTTTAAAAACAGTATCCTGAGAATATCTTCTTGACATCCAGAAGATATACTGAGAATATCCTGAAAATATCTGTGGGATATCCTGACGATATCTATGGGATATCTGGAGGACATTTATGAAAGTCTATAGAGATATCCAGAAGATATCCTGTGGATATCCTCAGATATCCATGGGATATCCAAACCGCCGATTTTTTGGATATCCTTAAGAGATCCTTTTGATATCCATAGGACATCCCTAGGATATCTGCGGGATATTATCAATATATCCCAAGATATCTTGTGTTATTAGGATGTAGTTAATTTTATGTTCTTTAGGCTGCTTAAACAATAGCTAAATCGCTTTTAGGACTAGGCGATGCTAGCGCAACCATTGCCAACTGCCAAACATTTAAAAAAATACTTCGTCTTGGAAGAATTTTTTAATATTTTTATTTTCTTTAAAAAAACAACATTTTTTTTTGTAATTTCATTAATATTAACTAGCTAAAATTTTAGGAATAGTGCAACTCCTCACAACAAAAGGATATCCTGAGTATATCCTCAGGATATCCTAAACTAATGTAGGATATCCTGAAAACGTCCATAGGATATCCTTGGGTATCCTGAGGATATACTCAGAACATCCAAACCGCCGTTACGTAGGATATTTTTGGGATATCCTAAGGATATTCAAGGGATATCCTAGTGATATCGTGGGGATATTCTTGGGATAAACTTGGTATATCGTTAAAATATTCTAGAAATATCGCTAAGATCTCCCTAGGATATCATTATGATTCAAATTTTGACTATTTGAGATAGCGATTTTTTTTATACAAATCCCTCACAACAAAAGGATATTCAGGATATCCTTGGGACGTCCTGGGGATATCGATTTGTTTTCGGCGGTTTGGATATCCCTGGGATATCTTAGAGATGTCCATGGATATCCAGAGGATATCTTAGGGATATCCGAATCGCCAAAAGCAAATGGATATCCCCAGGACGTCCCAGGGATATCCTGAATATCCTTGTGTTGTGAGGGATAGGTTTCCCGTGATTGTCCTGAGGATATCCTTGGGACGTTCTAAGGATATCCACAGGATATCCTAATAATATCCGGGGAAATAATTAGGATATCCCTGGGACGTCCTAGGGACATCCTTAGATATCCCTGGAATATCCCTAGGATATCCTAACCGCCGCTACTTTGGATATCCTTAAAGTATCCTTAGGATATCCAAGGGATGTTTTTGGAATATCCTAGGATATCTGGTGCTGTGAGGGACACTTAAAATAAATTTTTTTGTATGTGCGCTCATCTTCTCATTCTAAAAAATTGTCTTCAAGACGATGCGATTTAGCTAATGTGAAATCAACCTTAGATGTGTGCATAGAAAAAAATTGGACTTATTTTTGTTGCAACTCATTTTGAATTGGGTATCAAATTGAATAAATGACAAACTTCAAGTTACCGCAAAAATGATCCTGATCGGAATTTCAGAATTCTAAATTTTGACAGCATTTGCAGAGTGATTTTGAATAACAATTATTTTTTCCTAATTTCAACAATAGTATAGAATGATTTTCTTTACCATTAGGAATATTTATAGTAATTTTTAAGTAAAAAAGATGAATTATTATTTATTTAAATAATAATTGATTTCATAAGTTTTCAAATTTAAAGCCAATTATTTAAGTTGGCTAAACTTTTTACTTAAAAAAACATATTTCTCTTTATTATACGCGATTACAAGCAGTTTTCAATCAAGATGAACAAGTCTAGCAAGTTTGGTAATTATTATATATTTTATGCATTTGTGCAAAATTATTTGTTATTTTAAAATATTTTTCGCCCTATTTCATATTCTCAAAATGTTTTTGCCTTGATACATTTTAGTGTAGTTTCAAATTTATCTTTTTCTAAATGTCTACTCCACCTCTTTTTTTTCCTAAAAACTTTCTTCCCTGATGAACACGTTTTTTTTTAAACTCACTTTCTTTTTTGTTCTTATTCTCATTCTATTTTCTGAGAGGGGATTTACACCTCTTTTTTTTTCTTAGACTTTTTTTTATCTATACCACCTCTAACTTTAACTCATCTTCTCCTTACTTCTATTTACTTTTTATTTTCGCTTCGTTTTTCTAATCTTTTTGCTTCCTCGTGGAGGAAGCTATGTAGTCCTTTCGTTTATAAAATTTTTAAAAATGGTGAAAACAAATTTTCCTCTATATATAGAAACATGTTATATGAGATCCTGATCAATTGTCCGGATGTATGTATGTGTGTGTGTGTGTGTGTGTGTGTGTGTGGTAGGCTTATTTAACACATTAATCTCTCAAAAATGACGAGAGGATTTTTAAAAATACCCCAAAAAAAAAATTTTATCGTCTTTTTTCCAAAAATTTTTTTTTAATTGAAAAAATTTTTAAATCGAAAAATTTAAGGTAATATATAATATAATCGTCTTCTTTATGTTAAGATGAATCGATTGATATATATATAAAATATAGATTTGATTGAAATTTAAAGAATTAATGAAAGTTAAAAAATCAAAAATTCTCATTTTAGCTAAAAAATGATGTGTTTATTTAAATTCATGTTTATATATGAAATAATTTTATTCCCTGCATTGAAACGAATTGGTTGGTATATATAAAGTATAGATTTGATTGAAAATTTGAGAATTAATAAAAATTGAAAAATCGAAAATTCATATTTTAGCTAAAAAATTTTGTGTTTTTTTAAAATTCAAGTTGATGAATAAAATAATTGTATTCCTTGCATTAAAACGAATCGATTCGTATATATAAAGTTTATGTTACACTCAAAATTAATTAAAATTTTCTTTATTTTTCAAAAAATTTAATTAATTTAAAACATTTTTAACTCGAAATTTTTTAAATCAATCAATTGAATTGGACAAATTCATTGCTTCCTTCACGAGGAAGCGAATTTTTTGCTTCACATAATGAGGAAGCATAATGTTTATGAAATAAACATAAAGGACCCCCTTCTTGTTTAAATTCTTTTTTTTTTCTTTTTTTTAAATCTCCTTTTTCTGAAATACATTTCTATTCTTTTACTGAATATATTTTTTGCCTCCTATCACCCTTTTTATTTTTATATCTCTTTTTCTTAAAATTTTTTCTGATTATCATCTTCTCTTTTATAAAGTGCTTGAATTTTCGAGTTATGAATATTAGAAAATTGGTTTTTTTTCAATGGTAGAATAATTCCGAAATTATTGAATTTAGCAATTTTTTTGTTCGTCATGTTCCTTAATACTTCATTTATTATATGCATATACCCGCAAGTGCGAAAACCAAAACGGCCCAATATTGGTACAGCATTATCAAATCAGGCACCAAGTCTTGGCAAACAATACTGGGCCGAATCTTGTGGTGTTAACTGCGGTTGGACTTCGGCAACCAAGTATCGGAACGCCATTACTGGGACAATCTTTGCTGCCATTAGTGGCCCAGTATTGTCAAAGTTTAAAAAAGTTTAAAAAATTATAATTATTAATTAATTAACTAATTAATTCATTATTAGGGGTAAGCGGTACAGTTGTTGCCCCCCTCACAGTGATTGCCACCATTACATTACAAACAGAAATAATAACGAAATTTACATATAATATTTTGTTTTATTTATTTATATAAATTCTACAGAATATTCTGCTAATAGTGTAAAAAGATTTTTATTCTTTGACTCACTATTATGAAAATAATAGCACTTTTCGAGAACAGTGTCCTTAGCTCTTTGAAATTTTGTCAATTTAGTTGTAAATTTGCAAGGTTAGTGGTGATACTTTCTTTGACTTTTTAACGAAAAAATTATACATATCATTATTATTTTTTAATTATATGCATGAAAATAAGTTTAATAATAAGTAAAAAAATTTGTTTTAACGTAATTTGACTCGATTTACCGAAAGTTATAGAGAACAACTACTATCTTGCAATTAATAACAAATAACAGTCATTGCCCTTTTGGTTATTATGTCATTTTTCAGTGATTAACCGTTTATTTTCAAGACTTTTTTGAGATAAGTATTTTTAATTTTTCGACGTTTTTTCATATTTGGTGAATTAATTTTTAAAAATAAAGATGTAATTAGAGCCGCAGCATGTATTAGAATGATTTGTAATATTTTATTAACAATTTTTTAATATGAAGTATGATTTTAGGCTATCGAAAAAATGCCGAAGGTAAAAAAAGGTGTTTCGTATATGCTTCTTTAAGCAATGAAAAACTTCAAAATCATGTAATCATTATATCAAATCAAAGTAGCCAAAAATAATTTTTATTTTTACAATTGAGTCAGATTCGACAATTTTCCCAATTTTTTAGGTTAATAGTATTATTTACACTTAAAAGTCATATTTAATGAATCTTATTATTGTTAATAAAAAAAATTATTTTAAAAATTACTTCTTCTTTATTAATTTCAAATTATATTCATTCTTTAATAAATTATGCAAAATTTATAATTTACATTACTATTTTATGTCTAGTGGGCAATCATTGTAAA
The DNA here is from genome assembly GCF_019393585.1 of Leptopilina boulardi. Lineage (NCBI taxonomy): Eukaryota > Metazoa > Arthropoda > Insecta > Hymenoptera > Figitidae > Leptopilina > Leptopilina boulardi. The sequence continues at coordinate 182,229 of NW_026137824.1, forward strand.
TTTGATGGTCAATCACTGTAAAAATAATGACAATCACTATTTTTTCTGTCATGTGAAGATTTTTTTATTTTTTTTTTAAATTTATACTAATATTAAATAAACAATTCATTATTATTTTCAGATTAATGCAATATTTTAATTTCTTTACAAATGGTTTCATTTCTCATTTCGATAATTAAACATTTGTAATTTGTATAAATATATCCCCTTTTTGCTTATACTGGCAATCACTGTACCGTTTACCCCTATACATTTATAATTCAAGACCTGACAGAAATTGTTTAAACATTTGAAAATTTGTAACGCTCGCGGGAACCGAACTCGCAACCTAACGCACCGAAATCTAACACACGTTAACCACTACACTATACGCGGATATGGGAATCTCAACACAAGAATGTTTTGATAAGCTGCATTTGAGGAACATTTCAGCCGTTAATGCGCCATTACTGGGCCAAAATTTGTACCAACTTTGGAAAAAGTGACTTGTCAAAATAAATTTAACATTTCAGCCGTCAATGGGCCAATACTGACTCACTAATGGGACAGTGTTCGCCTCAATTATAGCAAATTGAAGTAACCGAAAATCTGTGCCAATATTGGCCCAGTAATGGGACAGAGTTCGGCCCAATAATGTTAAATTAGAGTAATCGTGAATCGGTGCCAATATTGGCCCAATAATGGCACGGAGTACGGCCCAAAAATGGCAGATTAGAGTAACTGAGAATCGGTGCCAATATTGGCCCAATTATGGCAAATTGGAGTATCCAAGAATCGGTGCCAATATTGGCCTAGTAATGGGACAGAGTTTGTCCCAATAATGGCAAATCAGAGTAACCGAGAATCGGTGCCAAGATTGGCCAATAATGGGACGAATTAATCGCCAGTACTGGTCCAGTAACGTTTGCCGTACTTCGGCAGACATTACTGGGCCAATGTTGGGACGTATTGGCAGTCTTGGCATTTCGCACATGCATGTGCGAAATATATACCCATGGGTATATATATATATATATATATATATAAAAGCATATTGTATTATTTCTTCTCATCTTCGAAACAAAGAAGAAGTAGTTCTTTTTTTATGTTCTTTATGTCTCGTTTTCTTGATATTATCATTTTGTGCTGCGCTTCATATTTTATTTCTTCTTTCTTTTTCGTTTATATTTTTTACCTTTTTTTTCATCTATCTTGTATTATTATTTTCTGTTTTCTAAACCCTTTTCTTGTCTGTATATTTTCCTTCTTTCATTATCCACACAATATTCATATATATGTACGAGTCAGACTTCAAATAAAAGACAGTTAATAAGTAATATTGTCCTTATATGTTTGCATTTAAAATTTTCAATAACATCACGAAATATTTATTTTAGTATATTCTCAATCGCGTCAACATCCATTTTGTCTGTATTCTGTATATTTTCTCCCTTTTCATATATTCTTTGAATATAAGCATTTTTTGAATTTGTATAAAAAAAATACGAAGCACAAAATTTATAAAAAAAATATTTAAAAAATATATCTCTACAACCAAAAAAAAAATTTTTTTTTAAATAAACAATTTTTTTTCACTCTATATCAATAATATTAGAATTTTTTTTTACTCTGGTAACGGGAAATTTACATGACGGGTCATTTTAACTAAAAATGTTTGATAATCAAAAACGTAGTTCTTTTATTTAAAGAATTTTTTTTTATTTATTTAATTTTATTTTGAAATTATTTACAATCTTCTTTTTTTATTTTCAAGTTAAATTTATTTTTAATGAAACAAATCAAAGAAACTGATTTTTTTAAATTAGCAAAAACTTTATTCTGTCTGTATAATTTTTATTTTGTCCCCATTTTCTATATTTTTATGATTTTAAAAATTAGGAAATCATTTTTAATTGAATATTGCTTCCTCATGGAGAAAGTATTGTAATACCGAGTTAAATTAAACAAAATAATCCAAACGTCATTCAATAAACATTTACTCGTACTTTTAACTACATGGATTTTCTGTTAACATTAATTATAATATAATATTTTATTATTATTATTATTTAATTATTAAAATTTCTTATAATAATTAGGTATAGTCAAATAAAACAAGTGAAACTTTTTATGAGAAAAGTTGTGGGAAAGAAAAACTAAAAATATTTTTAATTGCATCATGTCTGTTAATTTAGTTTTTCATTCTTTATATATATATATATATATATATATATATATATATATATATATATATATATATATATGACACCTATACATATTTTACACACCTCTTAATAAAATAATGAACCTCTCCGAGTTCTCTAAACTCGAAAATATAAATAATTAAATTCAACAAAATTATATACTAGACGCATGAATAATATCTAAAATTAATTTGTTAGAATTTTTAATTAATAGAATTTCATTAAATTGAATTTTCTTTTAGTCGAATTTTTATTTGTTCTGAATTATTTTTTGATATAGAATTTTCATTAAAGAATTTTTAATTAACCGAAAATTTTTAACATAATTTTCTAAGTATTTTGTTAAATAATAATAATTCGAACAAATGAAAATTCGTCAAAAATTTCTAAAAACAAGTTGTAAATACAGATGTTCATTACATGAACATTTTGCTTCCTCTTTACGATCAGCAAAAAAATTTGCTTCCTCGTGGAGAAAGCAAAATTTTATAGCCAAAATGTGAATTTTTGATTTTTTAACTTTCATTAATTCTTTAAATTTACCTCGAATGTATACTTTATATATATCGATCGATTCGTCTTGACGTAAGGAATACGATTTTATTATATATACCCTCACAACAAAAGGATATCCTGAGGATATCCTGAAAACGTAGGATATCCTAGGATATCCTGAAGATATCCAAAGAACATCCAAACCGTCGTAACGTAGGATATTTTTGGGATATCATGGGGATATACTGAGGATATCCTGGGATATCTTGAGGATATCCTGAGGATATCTTGGGGATATCCTGAGGATATTTTAGGGATATCCCTGGGATATTCCAGGGATATTCTTGTGGGGATATCGTGGGGATATTCTTGGGATAAACTTGGTATATCGTTCAAATATTTCAGAAATATCGCTAAGATCTCCCTAGGATATCATTATATGATTCAAATTTTGACTATTTGAGATAGCGATTTTTTGATACAAATAGTTAGCGCTTAAGTTGGTTTCAAGAGATTTTTTAAAGAAAAAGTAGAAAAAAGAATTCTTGTAGACAAGCCCTAACAGCAACAGATATTTTAGGATATCCGACGGACATCTTAGTCGTATCCGGAAATTAGGATATCCCTAGGATATTCATAGGATATTAACGGATATCCTTGGGAGATCCTATGGATATCCTAATCGACGGTTATCTATGGGACGTCTGTAGGATATCCTAAATATCCGGAAGCTGTTAGGGAGGTAAATCATTTTAGATATAGACATACTGTGGATATTCTTAGGACGTCCTAAGGACATCCCTAATTATTCCAGGGATATCCTTGGGATATCCTTAGGACGTCCTGAGGATATCCTAATAATATCCGGGGAAATGATTAGGATATCCCTGGGACGTCCTAGGGACATCCTTAGATATCCCTGGGATATCCCTAAGATATCCTAACCGCCGCTACTTTGGATATCCTTAAAGTATCCTTAGGATATCCCTGGGGTATCCCTAGGATATCCAAGGGATGTTTTTGGAAAATCCTAGGATATCTGGTGCTGTGAGGGTAACCTTAAATTTTTCTATTTAAAATTTTTTTCGATTAAAAAAAAATTTTTGGAAAAAAGACGATAAAATTTTTTTTTTTGGGGTATTTTTCAAAATCCTTTGGTCAGATTTGAGGTAGTAATATGATAAATGAGCCTACCAAATTTTATTTAAATCCATTAAAACCTGTTAAAGTTATCTTCTAAACAAAAAAGGGATCCACACACACACACATACATACATCCGGACAATTGATCAGGATCTCATATAACATGTTTCTATAAAGAAAAAAATTTGTTTCCGCCACTTTGAAAAGTTTTATAAACGAAAGGACTACAAAGCTTCCTCCATGAGGAAGCAAAAAATGTTTATTTTTGTTTCTTTGCTATATATAAAAAGAGAAATACTTGATATATCAGCACTAAATTTCCAAAAACAACTTTTTATTATATCCACCACTTTTAATTAGTGAAAATTCATAAATTCAAAAGAAATCTTTCTATTCTTTTCATCTTTGTAATATTATTCGTTGACTTTATAGACTGTGTGAAAATATATATTGTACATGCATTTATGTATATGTATTCAGACTCATGCATAATGGCAATGTACATGAAATATCCATGATATTTTTTCTTTTTCTATATACCATATATATCATTTAACTGAAAAAGAATCTTCTTAAGGGAGATTTGTATCATTGGATATTGCTACTTACGTAATTTTGAATGATGAAATTGCTTCAACATTTCAAATTTATAAATTGTAAGAAAAATAGGTATATAGCATTTGTTTCTTATATTTGGAAAAATATTTTTCAAATAAAATTATCTAAAAATTAATATTCATAAACGAAATAATTTTAATAAATTATAACTAATAATTAATCCTTAACTGGCACTATTATGGGTCCAGTAGACCTGAGCATTTTTTTCGAGCTCAAATTAATTGAATGTGTATATTTTTTATATTTTTTATATTTTAATATATTAGTTTGACATATATTCTTAGTAATTTTCTAAGTTTTTTGATAAAATAATAATAATTATATAATTCGATACAAAATAATAAATTAGCTTCAAACATGAATAATTATAAATTTTTAATTTTAACCTAAAAAGTCACATTTTATTCTGCAAAATAAATACCTTTTTTGCAAGTCCTGCTGTTGTATGGTAATTTTTTCTTTAAAGAATAACACATGAAGAGTATAACCTTCAATTTTTAAGTTAAAATATTAAAATTTAAATAGCTCATGAATTTTTAAGTAAAAACACGCAAATTTTTTATTTTTATTTTTCACAATTTTTTTTAACTAACTTGAAATAAATTAATCCCTATAAAACTTATGAAATTTTAAAAAACACATCACCCTCATAACAAAATCTCTAGGATATCCATGGGATATCCATATCAATGGTCGATATCCTAGAATGGTCCCCAGGATATTTTGGGACATCAAAAGGACATCCATAGGATATCCACATGATATCCCTAAAACATCCACAAAATATCTATTGGATATTATATCGCAGGATATGCATGGAATATCCTCAGGATGTCCGTGGGATATCCTCAGGATATCCATGGAATATCCTCAGGATGTCCGTGGGATATTCAGGGGATATTTAATATCTCAACATATATTTTTAAAGGTTAAAATTGTTAAGCTAATATAATGAATAATAATATAATAAAAACAAAAATCTTATGAGCTTCTAATTTATTTTAAATGAAGATTTGAAACGCATTTTTCAAATTTTTTAAATAAACTCATGCACTTAATGTATCCTGAGAATATCTTCTTGACATCCAGAAGATATACTGAGAATATCCTGAAAATATCTGTGGGATATCCTGACGATATCTATTGGATATCCTGATGATATCTATGGGATATCTGGAGGACATTTATGAAAGTCTATAGAGATATCCAGAAGATATCATGTGGATATCCAAAGGATATCCAAACCGCCGATTTTTTGGATATCCTTAAGAGATCCTTTTGATATCCCTGGGATATCTGCGGGATATTACCAATATATCCCAAGATATCTTGTGTTATTAGGGCATAAGCTACCTCAGATTAAATTTTTGTGCAAAAATATTCAATACAGGCTTTACAATACACGTTTGAATACGTCGGGTCCAGTAGACCCATTGTGCCATTTACGTTCGAACGCGGAATTGTGCCAGTTAAGGATTAATACTAAAATAAAAATAGAAATATTTCTATTAAACAAATAGAAATGTAAAAAAAAATTTTTAAAAATTTAACTTTGCGAAAAGTTAATACCATACAAATACATACATACATGCAGTTTATTTGATTCAAATAAAAGTTATTTGGTTCAAGTAAATATTTATTTGATAATAGTCAAGTAACCGATTATTTGAATCAAATAAATTTTTTTTTTTAGCATAAATTTTTAGAAAATAATATGTAATTTGAATTTTTCTTTTAAAATATAGTTTTTAACCAATAATACTCACCAATAAGAGAAAATACTCCACAAAAAATTCCAAGATCTCTATTCCCCAGGAGCATTTGATCCTGTCCTTGTTGGAGTTTTTTTCTTTTTAGTATTGCCTCGCATATTCCCACTCCCAGGATTCCGGAATAGAATGTTGCGAATCCTGCTACACCTGGTATGTAGAGACCCATTATGGATTTCTGAAATAAAAAAAAAAGTTTCTATATAAGTTTACATTTATGTATAAATATAATATATCTTTAATTTATATATTCCATATTGGAAAGTTACTGCATTCTTTTTTTTGAGAATTTTTCGTTCTACTATATATATATAATAAAATAAAACTTTTTAATCTATTAAATAAATCAAAATTTATTATTTTCCTTTTTTGTTAACTAAGACTTTTCAAAAAGTCGCAAATAATTTTTTTTTTAAATCAAAATTTTCCTATATTTTTTAAGTTTCTAATTATAAAGATGAAATTTGCAAAATTTATTTTTCATTTATAAAGTTTTTTAAAAAAAAAAATTAAATAAAAATTTCATTTAAAAGTACTATTTGTTTTTTATACCCCACTTGGAAAGATTCCCCGGAAAGTGCCCCATGGAGATTCTATCAGAATTCCGCCGGAACTTCCAACGTAATTCCGTCGGAATTCCATCGGAGTTCCAAAGAATTTCCGATGGGATTCCGACGGAATTCCGATTAATTTGTTTCAAAATTTTTAGAGTCCTAATTCCGTCAGAATTCCGTCGGAATCCCATCGGAAATTCTTTCATTCTCTTTTCATTTCTTCAAAATTTGTATTTAACGGAATTTCCATATGTAATCAATTTTTCATGTAGCATAAGTTTTATTTAACCAAAATGTCATTTGTCAGAATTTTGATTTTATTGAATTCTTATTTTACAGAATTATTACAGCCATGTACTCCAAAAGCGGAGAGAGAAATTTTATTTAAAAAGAAAACCTATAAAGAGATAGTTGAATTTATTTATGAGAAATTCGGAAAAAAAGAAGAAAAGAAAAATACAATGGTGTATTTAAGGCCATGTCCAAGTGAGGCAGCGCCATCTACATTGATACTAAAATTTTGGAAAATTTTCAACAGCCTTTTCTTGAAAACAAGATGGTAAAATGCTTATTCCTTTATGGATAATTGATTATTGGCAAGATATATACCAGCTAAAACTTTTTTTGAGTTAAAATAATGAAAAAAATTTCATGTCAATAAATTAAATATGAGCACTTTTTTCACAAAAACTGTAACAGTACTTTCTCAGAAATTACAATCAAAAATGCAATTTCCATTTGGAAAATTAATAAACGCTAAAAAATACACCACCTAAGATTTACCAATCACGAAAATAACAAAAAAAAAAATTTTATTAAATATTTAACATATTGATACTGCTTTACTGATTGTGACAGCCCTTTGGTAGATTATGTATTTCAGGTGGTTAACAACAGCGCCAATCTCCTCCTTTCGGCAAAACAGCGAAACGTCTGCCAAACTTGCCAAACGGCTGTCATAATGAGTAAAATATGTTATGTTAAAAAACTTTTTTTTTGTTATTTTCGTGATTGGTAAATCTTAGGTCGTGTATTTTTTAGCGTTTATTAATTTTCCAAATGGAAATTGCATTTTTGATTGTAATTTCTGAGAAAGTACTGTTACAGTTTTTGTGAAAAAAGTGCTCATATTTAATTTATTGACATGAAATTTTTTTTATTATTTTAATAACTCAAAAAAAATTTTTAATTTATCGAATCTCCATTTGTCAGAATTTTTATTTACACGAATTGTTATTTGATAGAATTCCTAAAACAGCGAATTTTCATTTAATAGAAATTACAAATGGCCGAACAAACAAACGTCAGAAAGATTTCGGCGCAGTTTTTCAAATGGACCAATCAGAAATTATTAAGAAAATTGTGATTGGTTTATTTTAAAACTAGCGCCGAAATCTTTCTAACGCTTGCTTGTTCGGACATTTGTAATTTCTATCAAATGGAAATTCTCTGTTTTAGGGATTCTATTAAATATAAAAATTCGTGTAAATAAAAATTCTGACACATGGAGATTCGATAGTTTAAAAATTCTGACGTTATACAATTCGAATCACTAAAATTCTGCTGAATGAGAATTTTGATAAATTAAAATTGGTTTAAATTGTAATTCTATAAAATAAAAAGTTGGATAACAAAAAAATTTGGTAAAATAAAAATTATATTAAATTAAAATTCGGTACCTAAAAACTATATGTTAAATAAAATTTCGTTTACAAAGAAAGTAATTCAAATACTAATTCGAAAAATGAAAATTCGTCAAAATAGAATTTCTATCAAATGAAATTCATACAAATGAAAATTCTAGCTAATGATTTTTATGAGATAATCATGCGCCCCACATTTTTTGTTCAGGAGGTCAAAAACTACAAAATTACAAAGTTTCAAGAAATTTCACCGGACCCCAAATTCCCATGTATATGGTGCGGTGTTCTTTGTACACTTATTTAGCATCACTATCATTACAATTTACCGAATTCTGAAAAAAAATCCGAGACATGAATAAAAAATTTATAATATTAATTTTTTCTGATATTAATAAATAAAAATTCTCCCAATCATATATGTGATACGCTTTCAGGTAAAAGGGACCTAAGAAGCAAATCATTTTAAGGTTATGTTTATCTATGTTTTAGCTTGATTGAAAGTTTCTGTTTAATTATTAAAAATTAAAATCGCAGTGTTTATTGAATATTAATTTTGCATGTAATGAAAACTTAAACATGAATAGTTTATATTGTCACTGGAATATTTCCTAAATGTCAATGTGGAATTTACCCGTAAGGTGGATTATTATAATTTTCCTAGAAGATCATTATCTTTTTTAAATTATTGATAATTTAAAGATATACAAGAGAACTAAAAGCAACAAAATATGATAACTGGAAAGAAATAATTCGCATTTTATATAATTCAAATCGTTCAGTCGAGGGGCGCAAGTTTGCAGAAATATAAATTAAACAGTTTTTGATGAACGAATAATGAATGTGTATATGTATATACTGAAAACTAGTGAGAGTAACTGCAGAAAATTCACATGGGATGATGATGATATATATAGTGAAAAGCTTTTCTCAGCTCAGAATCTCGGAAATTACGAAAGAGCAGACCTACAAGTGCCAAAGTTGAAGTTGAAGTGGGTAAAGTCTGGACCAGGTGCAGTCTTACTGATGATTATATGCCAGACTGTTAAAAAAGTACATTAAAAATTTTTACGACACGAAAATGAACTATTCATTCTTATATATATATATACGGTGAAAAAAATTTATAAACTAATTATACAAGAAACTCGATAAAAGAAAAAAGTTCATTCACATTTTTCGATGGAAATCACTTAATTTCGTTTAAATTATATATATTAACATAATTATTATTATTTATTATACTACTAAATTTACTAGGCATTATCGCTTCCTCATGGAGAAAGCATTGTAATACCAAAATTTTTCGAACTCGATTTTTTGATTTCTCTTTATGTTTTATTCGACCTCAGCAATCCAAAAATCACATTTTTAAAAAATTCATATAAATATCTCGAATACTATAACAGCTAAAAGGATAATTTTTTTTTAAATTGTAATTTTTACTAGCAGCTAAACAATTGAGGTTCCAATTCATTATATTATATAAAGCTTTCAATAATAAATTTTATTAAATTGATATTTAATATTTGTTTAATATGTGAAATAAATGCACGAGTTTTGTGTTGAATGTACGTAATATGTATATATGGGCAAATCCACAAAACTTTTAACTTTCAAGAAAAAAAATTTTCTTTTTTTTCATTTGCTGACACATTGATGTCACTTTGTATACATACGTTTAAGTACATTTTAGCACTACAAATTCATATGCGTGATTCATTTTTAGCTCACGCCGTCAATTTTTAACTCTTTAAACCCTTTAATGTTAATAAATTACATATAAAATTGAAAAATTCAATTTTTTTTTATTTTTGATATCGGAGTGCTTTCCAAAGTATTTTCGTCCTCTGAACACGATTCTGGCACCCAAATTTGCATAGCACGTCAGGATTTTGAGAAAAGAGGGGGTAAAGAATCCAAAAAAGTGTTTTCAGCATGTTCTTAACTTAATAAAATTTATTTCACTCAAAATCCTTAAGGCCAGGTCCAAGTGAGGCAGCGCCATCTACATTGAAACTAAAATTTTGGAAAATTTTCAACAGCCTTTTCTTGAAAACAAGAAGGTAAAATGCTTTTTCCTTTATGGATAATTAATTATTGGCAAGATATACACCAGCTAAAACTTTTTTTGAGTTAAAATAATAAAAAAAATTTCATGTCGATAAATTAAATATGAGCACTTTTTTCACAAAAACTGTAACAGTACTTTCTCAGAAATTACAATCAAAAATGCAATTTCCATTTGGAAAATTAATAAACGCTAAAAAATGCCCGACCTAATATTTACCAATCACGAAAATAACAATAAAAAGTAATTTAACATAACATATTTTACTCATTATGACAGCCGTTTGGCAGGTTATATATGTCAACAGACGTTTCGCAGTTTTGCCGAAAGGAGGAGATTGGCGCTGTTGCTAACCACCTGAAATACATAATCTACCAAAGGGCTGTCACAATCAGTAAAGCAGTATCAATATGTTAAATATTTAATAAAATTTTTTTTTTTGTTATTTTTGTGATTGGTAAATCTTAGGTGGTGTATTTTTTAGCGTTTATTAATTTTCCAAATGGAAATTGCATTTTTGATTGTAATTTCTGAGAAAGTACTGTTACAGTTTTTGTGAAAAAAGTGCTCATATTTAATTTATTGACATGAAATTTTTTTTATTATTTTAACTCAAAAAAAGTTTTAGCTGGTGTATATCTTGCCAATAATCAATTATCCATAAAGGAAAAAGCATTTTACCATCTTGTTTTCAAGAAAAGGCTGTTGAAAATTTTCCAAAATTTTAGTATCAATGTAGATGGCGCTGCCTCACTTGGACCTGCCCTTAAGCGGCGTTTTTGTGTTCAAATATATATGTATGAAAATGTTTCAATCACACCATAGATTGACCTGTTTAAAGCAAAAATGCAGTTGTGCCTTTCAAAAATGTATAAATTTAAATGAAATCACGATTTTTATTATCATTTTTAAATTGTTGCCACAGTAATACAATTAGAGGCACATCATTGAATAAGGTCTTAAAATTTTTGTTTCTTCATCACCTTTTAAGAAATGCATTGAACTTTTATTTTTATCCAACACCGTAATAAATATTTTCATAAGAAGACGTTGAATTGAATTTTTTAAAAAGTGCTATCACTCAATCAATCGTATTTTTAGTTTTAGTGGTGGCACACTAATAGGATAGTGAAAATTTTTTGACAAAATATGTCTGTTAGATATTTCCATAGTAGCTGAAGTGATATTTTACACGCCGCAAAAATAAAAACGTTAAGAATTTATAAACTTTTTCAAGAAATTCAAATGAAATTTAAGCATTTTTTCCCTTTTTTAACTTATAAAACTAATTGTCAAATAAATATATTTTGTTCTAATACTGTACGTAAATGTTCCTTTGTATATAATTTGGCAAAAAAAAACAAATTATACCCAAAGTTTTAATTTAAAATATTTTTAAGTGTTCGATTCGAGAATCACAAAAGTTAAAAGTTTCGTGGATTTGCCCATATATAATTAAAAGATTTCCAATTTAGGTCAACAGAGTCTCGAAGGTAATTTATTTAAAACATCTGAAATTAGGACGCCAGTGAATTATTTCAGTTGTAATGGTACTGAAAAATAAATTATTGTTTCTTTCACTCTATCTGTTATATATTTACATTATATATAAATATCAAAAAACTAAGAACATATAAAGAATATTAAATACTGTTATTGATCTAATTAGTAACGTTCTATTTAGGATATTTATATATATATATTTTTAATCTTTACATTTTTATTATTTGATTTAACAAAATTGTGGTCAGAGTATACAAGGCTCGTATATTTAATAATCTTAATTTTCACTAATTTTCACTTAATTTTTTCACTAAACTTTGCAATTAAATATTCCAAATATTGCAAGTAAATATTTACTAAATTTTCAGCATAGTTTCGGTGCTGTGGGGGTAGAATATGAGTTAGAAATAAAAAAAAAATGGTGAAAACTGTCAAAAAATAAAAAAATCATAAAATAGGTGACTTTAAACAAAATCTAACAAGGCTCTGATAAGTTTTTCCCTAGGTATCACTGAAAAATTTTTGATGCAGCTACTGCTCCAAACGAAAAATTTCTATATTCAATTAACTTAATAGGGAGAAAAATGGAATTGTGGTGCAAACAATTTTTGAATTGTTGTCAGTAGATTTGTTGATATTACAATTCGGATTGTTGTCAATGCAAATGTGTCTTGTTTTAAGAACAATACGAATTTTTTGTTGTCAGTTTTGTTCAGTTTGTAAATCCGTACAGTTGCAGAAGCAAACTCTCTGTCAATTGCTAATGGAACAATCCGGATTTGTGCAGCTAACAGGTTTATTGTTCCATGTCACTTGGTCATCTTGAATTCTCGCAAAATTTTTTTTTTTTAAATGACAAAGTGCTGTTAATTAATGAACCCGGTTAAAGTGAGAAATCTATTGCAAATGTGGTGAATGGATGAAGAGACAATTTCATCGTTTATCGGTGAGTTATACACGGTTATACTATTGAACATAACCTCACCTTAAAAAATACAAAATGTATATTAAATATTATTTAACAACAAATTTCAACTCAAAATAATTTTTTGGTTTTACGTCAAAGAATTTGATTCAGAAGCTGCCTGTTCCACAGATTTTAATGCAAATAAAACTGGTGATATGACCTACGAAAATCTGCTATCGATTATTTTAGAAGGCGAAGAAAATTTTACTGTTCCGTAGTAATTTTTACTATTTCTGGAGTAAATTTTACTATTTTTGGAGTAAAAGTTACAGAAACTTCGAACACTTCCCATTTTACTATGAAAGTAGTAAAAATTACTTTTTCCTTTTTTCCGTGTATCTGAACCCGCTTTCTTCAGAACGCGTGTCATATATATATAAATAAATAATACTTATTTGTTTGTTTCAAATAAATTTTTTTTTATCCTGATCTAATTGGCAAAAAAATAGATTTTTCCTATAATATATATAAAATGGTTTTGCTTTTGATGTGCGGCCATTTATGTTAAATCAATAACAGTCCAATGTTGACTGAATTACATAATGTGTATTGCCTCTCTTTTTATGAGAGTTTTTTAGCTTGTTTATAATTGAATGATGAATCATTCAATTAAACTCTTTTCATTTGCTATACTTTTATGTGTGCTTTATTAAGCATGTATCAAATTGAAGTGATTCTAAATATCATTATACCTATAGGATAGAAAATTGTCAATATTTGATCAGTTATGAAGCATTTTGCAAACATTGACAAGTAAATATACACCTGGAAACCACCAGTAAAATACGCTTAAATCCTCTGTGAATATTCATCATCAATAATGCGCTTATATAATAAAAAGATATTCATTCATATATATATATATCTATATAATATCATTTATATTCATAAATCATCATTTAATTTACAAACATGTTTTTAGAAACCAAATTTTCCTTTAAATTTTTCCTTTGCCTCTTGACCATTATTTATCACTTATTTTTGAGGTTATGTTTTCATGATTGTTGGTATTTTTGTTGCCCTGAACAAAAAAACGGTGGGTTTGAGATTAAAATCGGCAAACATAACCTCAAAATTAGATCTACACTGTAAAAAATCTTTTTGGAGATTGTACATTCCTAATTTGTATTTTTGTTAAAATTTGTAAAATTTTTATATTCAATAAGGTTATGTTACTACATTAAAAAGAGCACTTTTACCATTTTCTGTAAATTTACTACTTTCGAAGTGGGTAATAGGTGACAGATGCAACAACTAATTATGTTTCATCTATTACCCACTTTGAAAGTAGTAAATTTATAGAAATGGTAAAGGTGCTTTTTTTAATGTAGTAACATAACCTTATTATTGAATATAGTAATTTTACAAATTTTAACACAAATACAAATTGTGAATGTACAATCTCCAAAATAATTTTTTACAGTGTATTTCTGGATCAAGAGAGCGAACATAACGTCAAAATTGAAGGTAAAATTTTAAGTTTTTAGATCAAGAGATAAAATTAGTAAATATAACCTCAAAAATGTAACTCTCATTATTATTTATATGTTTTTTAAGTTAATTTTATAACTTTTTCTCTCAAAATAATAATTTAAAAAGCATATTAAAAATAATATTGACTTGTTTACTAAATCTAAAAAATGTCAATTTTGAAAAAATTAAAAATAAAAGAAAAAAATGTTTAGATAGCGGTCTGAGAGACCCCTGTAACAGTTTAAAGGTTAATTTTCAAATTTTTTCAACAATTTGCAAAAAAAAAAATTTTTTTTAATACTGTATTTTAATAACGTGTTAAGTAAAAAATATATAGTGTTTCTGTGGATATAAATTACTCCGTTTACTGTTAAATAAAACAAAAAATGATTATATTTGTATATATAATTACTAATAACGAAAATGAGGTGGTTAATTAATTTTGAAAATTCGATTAAATACGTACTGTCCATCATACCTATAACATGCTCAATAGACCTCGAAACATAAACCTGATGAGAATACGCCTGCATCACATCCGGTTCACCCAAGTATAATTAATCTTATTGGCATATTGGAGTTGCATATTGATGATCACATTAACTAAAGAATTAACCCCGACATTGAACCTTTAGGAATAAAAGAAGGTTATTTTATTATTGTCTTTGTCCTTCTTTTTAAAATTATAAAAATTACCCTCAAGGCTTTTTTAAAAAATTGATTGATTTATATATATTTTATCTCACTTTATTAAAAATACTTTATAAAATTTTGTTCTTATAGTAACTTTTTTAATAATACCACGATAAAAAATATATATTAGGCAAAATTTCTGAAATATATTTTTTTATTTTCGAAAAAAGGGGTAAGTTTTGAATTTTTTTTTAAAAGAATTTTGCACCATTTGAAAGAGCAGGTAAAAAATTTTCAATAACATAATGGTGGAAATTATTTTCATTTTTTTTCGCTTTTTAGTCTTAATTCACAATTTTTAATGCTTCCGTTCTAGTTATGTTATTTTTTTACTACACGGAGAGAAATTCGATTTGAAATATTAGGCTTCAATACTTGTAATTTAAGTCTCATTCCTAAAGTAGTCTACCTTTCCCGCTCCACGATGAAAAATTTAAAAATAAATGATATAAAAGGGGAAAAAACACGTTAATAGACTTTACGTTTTAAGATTCATATGCTTGCTTATAGGCGGTGCAAAGCAGATGAACATATCGATAGGCGCTTCTAGAATGAGTTCTACTTGAGTCTAGTACTGAGTCCTGAACGGACTATAACGTGAGCCAAGCAGTGTGGAGCTATTTTCAACTTAATGTAATAACTAAAATCTTTTTGTAACCTGAATTATTATATTTATTAATCAGAACATTCATATTTCTTGCAATTATTAATAAACTAACTATTTATCATTATTATATTGATATATGTATATTTCTATCAGAAATATATATTTACTTTCATTAGAATATTCAATTTGAAATTCAATAAAAAATCTAGAATCAAATAAATAAAACTGTTAGAATATTTTTAATTTTAAAAAACTTTTCAAAGAGATTTTTATTATATCTTTATAAAATATATTTAAATATTGAATCTTTTTAAATATTAAATCCAAGTTTTTTATAGGATTTTCACTAAAGGCTTTTGGTAAACAGTTTAAAGAAAGATTTCATTACACAGTAAACTTGGTTGTATCTTTTTCTATTGCAACGTTTTGATGCACATACCTAAGTTATATCAAAAAGAGATCGTTTTGTGTATCATTTTTAGAAATGATATACGAAACGGTCTCATTTTTTGATGCAAAAAATTTAATCAATTTATATCAATCATGGCCGAATTGAATCGACTCAAAATTAAAAGAATTTTTTTCAGATATTTTGGTAATAGTACAATTGCGGAGACCATTTCACTATTTAATTTGAAAATGAAAATAACAGAAAATCAAAGACAATGAGCAAATCGATAATTAAAAAGTGACAGCTTATAAACATAACCTAAAATGCATGAGAAAAAATTTGTCGATAAAATCAATATAGCCGAGCTTTTTAGAAGGTAGATGGCAGTTTTGCTTTTTATAAAAACGATTCAGAAAAAATTTAAAGAAAGAAAATAGATGAGTGCTGCCATCTACCTTCTAAAAAGCTCGGCTATATTGATTTTATCGACAAATTTTTTCTCATGCATTTTAGGTTATGTTTATAAGCTGTCACTTTTTAATTATCGAATTGCACATTGAACCCTTAACTGCTTAGAAATGAATCTAAAGACTAATCTAATTATTGAAAAACTGAATTAAAATAAATGTAAATGTAATAACTGTATATTCAATTTTTTGCAACTTATAATTCATTGTTTTTTCAAAGTACTAAAATGTACACAATTAATGTAACCGCTAATATGAACTTCAATTAAGATTTTATTTCACTCTAGAACACGATCATAAAATTTATTTCATAGTAATTCCTTTACGAGTTAAAACAAATCAGGGAAACTGATAGCACTCGCTTAATGAAAAATATTTAAGATGTTTTCTAAGATATTTAGAATTCATTTTAATTAATAATAATCATTACTAAACTTTTTGGGATAGAAACCTCAAATTTTCTATTTATTCCTACGGTAATAGAAATTATTTCAATTGTTCTCTATACTCAGTCCGAAATTTCAATTTTCATGTAATTTATTTTTTATCTGTTAGAATGACAGAGAAAAACATGTTTTATAACACAGAAAATTAAAAGGCATTAAAATAAGCTGCAACGCTTCTTATTTTAATCCAATTTTGCTTATTTAAATCCATTTTGGTATTAAAATAAGCAAAATTGGATTAAAATAAGAAGCGTTGCAGCTTATTTTAATGCCTTTTAATTTTCTGTGAAAGTACTCGGCGCATTTTTTATAACAATTTCGGAAAAAATGTTTTAGTAAAAAAAAAAAAATTTTTTTGAATGAAAATCTCACATGGAATGCCCGAAATAAAATATAAAAAATTAAATAAATAATAAATAGTGTTTCAAAAATTTAATAAAAAAAATGCAATTTTTAAATTCAAGAATAATAATAAAAATAAATTATTATCTCTCCTTCCTGGCAGTTCTATTATTTCTCACTCCAATTTTGCCACTCAGAACAAAATGCAGCGACAGCAAAAAAAAAAAAGTGAATCTCACATAATACGAATTAATAATGAGCACTTTGTGGCTATACGTTTATCAACGTTCGCCTCGGGTCATGACCTGACCTACCAAAAATCTAGATCACAATTCAATTTTCAATTTATCATTTTTTTTTTTTTTTTTTTTTTTTTTTTTTTTTTTTTTTTTTTTTTTTTTTTTTTTTTTTATTAGGGGAGACCGAGGAGGAAAGTAACAGAGGAGGAAAGTAACAAAGCTTATAACTTTTAAACAAATTATCGGATAGACATGGTTCAAACATATTTTTAGTCGGCACTGTTCCCCCTTCCTCCTCCATAGTGTGTCCGAGCCTGACAAGAAAGGTTAGGTCTGATTCCGGTATGACGTGCAGAAAAAACGTCAAAAGTAAGTTTTCGTTCAATTTTTCAAAGTCTCGTATTTCTTTAATTTTATTGTTTTTCAAAATGTGCCTTTCGTTATTTTGTAGCCTTATTATCTGTCTTTAAGTTGTGCTTAAACAAACAATTTAACATTTGTGTAGTTTTAACGTTTTTGTTGACATACAAGAAAAAAGCGACCGAGGAGGAAAGTAACACGCTACTTTTCTCCTGTTGTCGATATTGTCCATGTTTTAACTAATGATTGAAGCAAATCGTATTTAATTTTACGAATAACAGAGATTTATTTAAGAAAAACCTGTGATCTAGGTAAGCATAAAATATGTTTAAGAAAAAAAATGAGCTAAATTCATAAAATGTTCGAAATATGTGCTAAATATGTCCCAAATATGTGCCAAATAAGTATAAAGTGTACTTAAACTTTTATGTGTTCCTAATAAAAATATTTCTAATTAATAATAGTCATTAGTCTAAAGAATTTTACATAATTTTATACTGTTACTTTCCTCCTCGGGGGTGAGGAGGAAAGTAACAGATGAAGAGCTTGCGTAAAAGTTATACTGTGAACTGTCAATTTATTATAAATGTTTAATTCAAATTTTATTTAAAAGGTGAATGTCCAAGCTTTCATTTAATATATTGGACAAATTTATCCGACAAATATTTTTAATGCTAGCATAAAAAAACTGATTTTTGTTACTTTCCTCCTCGGTCTCCCCTACATATCTCTCACAATCTCTATTCATTATATATAAAATTAATAGTCTATTGAATTGTGAAATTCGTTAAAATATCAAATATATTTCATACTGTAAAATTATTTCGAGGAAGAAGAATGTTTGATAATTCTCGGATATAGATGGATAAAATTATTGAACATATCAATTTTTTTATGTACACACATAGAGAATATATTCGGTTAAATTAAAAAAAGAAGTGAAAATGTTGTAAAAATAATTTTGAGATAAAATTATAATATATTATACGATGAAGCTTATTTGAAATTTTTTAACGAGGTGAAAATTAGAAATCTAAATTTTTATTTGCTACTCGAGCATCGTCAATATTGAAGTAATGAAATTGGCGGTTGACTCTTGAACAAAGTCAATACGGATCAACGACCATTAAAGTAACGAGGATACCAAAACCTATTCTAGCAACTCCTGCCGGGCGATCATCGACTATGACACATACACACACACAAATAGGGTCACCGTGTTTGACGGATCATATTAAACTTCTGTGGTATATAGAAAAATCGGAAAAGCTTCGAGTGCCTCGAAAAACAGATTTTCTTTTTCATTTCCCATTTTACACACAAACATTTATATATAGGTATGCATATAAAAATCTTTTTATATAGAGATTTTATGCAGATAAATTCTCTATTTTCTTTTTTAAATCCGTGATTTCATTTTACAATCATTTCTTTTTCCTCTTGTTTTTTTTTTTTTTTTTTTTTTTTTTTTTTTTTTTATTGATATATGAAAAGATGAACATAATATAAATCTTTTTTCTTTATTTTTTTTTCAATTGAAAAATATTCATATCGTCATATTTAATTAAAAAAAACATATGACTCTTTGTAAATCAAATTTCCCGCTGTAACTTCTGCTTCTGTAAAAAATAAAACTATTTTATTATTCTTTTTTAAGAGCAATTAAACCTGTAAAGGATAAGTGCACCAATTTTAGATGATTTATATAAGACAACATCTGACGTTGATATTTGTTTTTTCTATGGAATAAATGTCGAATAATATAATAATAAAAAGAATTAATAAATAAATAATAAATATAGTCATAATAAGAAATCTATTAGCACGTCGATTTAAGTTATTGCGTTCATTGAACCCGCGGGTTCAACCACCGGTTTCTGAAAAATGGTCTGGTTAGATAAACCTCTGATATTAAAATAATTTAATTTTTGAAATATAATTTTTTTTTCAATTAATTAATTTATATTTATTTTTGAAATATAATTTTTCTTTAAATAATTTATTAAAACGATTTTAATTTCAATAATATAATAAAATTATTATAATTACAGTTTATTATTATTATTATTATTATTATCAATTACTCAATTATAATTACTCATCAAATTCATAATTTAAAAGAAATTTTTTTTAACTGTTTTACGTTATAATAGATACATTGAAGTTTGTTTATTTATAAAAATAACCTAAAAATTTATTTAATTGTTTTATTTATGTAAAATATTTTCTACAGATAGTCAAAATTGCAGTTAAAAAAAAGTTTTTATTTTTTTTTTTTGTGAAAATTGTTTAACAAATTCAAAAATTAATATTGAAATATTACTAATTTTAAAATCCATACATTTACTAAAACGTAAAATTTTTTTAAAAAATTAACATTTTTTAAGTTATAAGTAAACAACTCAATAGAATTTCTAATAAGCTTTTTTAAGTAATTTTAAGAGAAAAAGTAATAAAATAAACTTGAAAAACATATAAATATTAATGACAGTTATATATTTACGAGGTTATGTTGCACCCCTTGTACATATTTTATAATTTATTTCTGTATAGTTTTTTGACACGAATGTTTGTCAAACGAGTTATTGTCGGACAAAATTTTGTCTACAGACATACATATAGACAGTCATTTTTTTTAAGGCCAGGTGCAACTCGTCAAATATAAACAAACATGAAAATGTACGTCGTAATTATTGACAAATTTGCGACAGCCTTTTTTTTAATAGAAAATAAAAATTATTCTTTTTCTATGTGAAAATGGAAAATTCATATATAAAACTACAGCCTGACACTGTATTTGACTAATAATATGAATAATTATAATAAAAAAAAATTAAATTAATTTAGACATCTTTCTCAAGGTTACGAAAAATAACCATTAACCATTTGAGTATTATATATCTGACGCTCGGACGAAGAGGACCTAGGTGGGAGAAATAGTGTGGGAAGGGGTAAAAGACCTAGTCTCTGTCCTCTGGTGGGGGTATAGTTTCAGAATTTTACCCTTTCCAAGATGTGACCATCCAATCGCTCAACTCTTTCTCCCACCTAGGTTCATAACGTCCGTGCCTCAGATATATTCAAATGGTTTTTTTTCGTAACCTTAAAAATGTAGATTACCCAACCATTTGTTACAAACCACAAATTAAGATTAAACATATTAAAATTGTAAATATAGTTGTAAGTTGTAAATATGTAAATAATATCTAAAACTAGTTTAAGTCAACAAGCTAAGCAGGTTTTCAAAAATTTTCCTGTTTCATTCATTTAAAATTTTCCTTAAAAATTATGTTTAATAAATAAATAAAATAATATTTTTTATATATATGGATAAGTCGCACAGGCAGGAGCCATAGGTTAAGTTTCATTATGTTAATACAAATGTTATAACTTTTGTAAAACTTTAATTGATATCAATAAACAAATTCTAATTCTAAAAAAAAATTCGTAACCTTAAGACTGCGTCTACAATAGATTAAAAAATGTGTAACGATCGTGTAGTGTAGTGTAGTGTAAAGTCGTGTATCTTGTATGACTTAGAATATTGCAAATTAACTGCTGTTAATAAACAAAAACATAACCTCAAATTCAGATTTTTAATATTAATTTAATTAATTTTAATATTAATTTAATTAACTTAATTATCAATTTTAATTTTTAATATTAAAAATCTGAATTTGAGGTTATGTTTTTTGTTTATTAACAGCAGTTAATTTTCAATATTCTAAGTCACGACTTTACGCACTACACGATCGTTACACATTTTTTAATCTATTGTAGACGCAGCGTGAGAAAATTGTTGTTTCAGTGTAATTTTCATTTTATTATAATTACTAATATTATTCATATATTATTAGTCAAATAAGGTGTCAGGCTGTAGTTTTATATATGAATTTTCCATTTTCACATAGAAAAAGAACAATTTTTATTTTCTATTAAAAAAAAGGCTGTCGCAAATTTGTCAATAATTAGGACGTACATTTTCATGTTTGTTTACATTTGACGAGTTGCATCTGGCCTTAAGGAAGTTGTCCCCCTCCAACGTCAGTCAAATCAATGCCCATTTAAGTTTTCATTTGTATCACGTAGTACTAGCTCAATGCTTGGCAACATTGGATTATATTTCCCCCGTTCCGTTTCGTGTCGTCTGCTATTGTTTGATTTATTTTCTTTAAATAATAATAATAATAATTTATTATTTTAAAAATCTTAATTTTTTATAAGCAAATTCAAATTATTATTCATTATTATGAATCTTTGAAGAATATACTATTATATGTATATACTACTTATATTACTTTCAAATTTCGCGCTTTTTCTATACCTAACCTACAAGACGCAACGTTGCCAAGCGTTGTGCTAAGTAATTTCTGATTGTCAAAATACGGTGTTTTTTTAGACAAAATAATTAATTGTGAGTCTCCTAAGCCAGGTCTGATCAATTTTATTAAAAGTAAGTGAACACTGGCTATTAAACTTTATGTATATAAAGTTCCAGTAATATCTTTTCGTCAGATTTTTCACAATTTGAGATTTCAGACCAAAAAATTCAATTTCCCATAAGAACCCGTGTTAAATGTGAAAAGAGAAAATTATTTATATCTTTTGTCAAAATCCACCTAGACCTCTAAAAATTTAACTACATCTTCTTTAAACCATTATCTATCAGTTTATCAAGCTTGATAATTAACTCTTCGTCATTTCTGTTTGCGAGAGAACTTCCTTAAATGCCATTACATTTTTGGAGGATCAAAAGTAGCGTCTGCTGTGACGTCGGTGCATTTGTAGGAACCAAAAAAGTTTTGTAAGCATAAAAAATGAATAAAGAAAACAAGAAATCGGCAAAATAAGTTTATTGCATGTATTGTGGGGTTCATGATTAAAGAAAAAATGAAGTGAAAAATCGAATCGCAAAACATGTCTGATTATGGTTAGCACAATTCGAAATTGTTACTTCTACTATTAGGGTTGGACACTTTGTTAATTATGAATTTGACACAATTTATAAATAAATATGCAAATAAACATTGACGCACACACACACAGCACATATTCAGCCAAAGATATTAAAAAAATAATATAATAATAACGTTTAAAAATGAACTTAAAAATCATTTTCAGTAACGTTATAAATAATATTAATTGTCAACTATAATAATAATAATAATAATAATGTAAAAATGAAAAATAAACATGAAAAACGTTTTCAGTAACGTTATAAATATTATTTTATTTTTTAAATCATATTCACTACGATTTTCACAAAATGTCCAACCTTGACTAGATTTTTCTTTTTTGTAAAATGATCAGAACTTTTTTAATTTTAGACCAATCAATTTACGATCTTCAGCAAAAGTGTTCCTCTTTTGTACATCTTTCTAACAATATAACTCAATTGACTAAATTTATTTTTTTTAAAAAAGATTATAAACAAAGTCCAAAACGGTGTCCAACTAAAACTATAGGGTAACTGTGGGTATTACTGTGCTTTTTTGTATATACTAACTTTGCAAAGCTCAATTTAACCTCAAAAATACATCAAATGTTGTTATTCCAATTGTAGATAAAAGTTTAATTATTAAATTTTACTTAATCATTAAACTCGAGATTAGTTTGGCACTTTTTTTATTTAAAACATCCATTTAAAAAATAATGGCAAATGCGTGTGTTACTGTTAAAATGTCGGTATTTCTGTGCGATAATTACTAACAAAACGGCAATTACTGTGACGGCATTACTGTTAAAATCGAGCTGCATGTCAACAAAAAGATTAGGTTACCTTTGCGGCGAGTTGCGCAGTTAACGTATTTAAAAATGACAGTAATGCCAACAAGCAGTGAAATTATTGCTGGTAATACAGTTATAAGAAATATTAATTATAAATAAATAATATAAAGATAAATAAGTATTTTTTTAAAACATTGAAGCATATACTTAATTGAGTAATAACACTGAATTGTTTATATTATTGAAAATATTGAAAATATTAACGCTTTCGAATAAGTGTTCACGGCAGCCATATTTGATAATTTCATGGAATTCAATCATAATCAATTTTAAATATAAATAATTAAATAACCAATTGATGAAATGCACATTTTTATTGACTATTCCATTAAGTATGATTTATAATAAATTTTGTAATCATTTTGAAAAATAATATATATTTATAAATTATATATAATAATAATTTTTTTAAAATGACAGTAATACCATCACGCACAGCAATACCTACAGTTACCGTAATAAATAATTTTATTATTTTTATAAAAATAATAATAATTTATATTATTTAAAAAAAAAATTCTTAGCATGAATTATTATTATTATTATAAAATAAAATAAATAAAATAATTATTCGTAATCATTCTACTAAAACTGAGAAGTTATATACAAATTTACTCCGCAATTTGGATGAAAATTTCGCCTGACCATACGTTGACCTATACTACTAGCTTTAGCCAGAATTAAGTAATTTGCCAAACGTTCCATTCGTTTACAGACTGTTGCCTTTGCAACAGGTTTTCTTAATTAAAAAATTCGAAACCAAAAATTATTTTCTGCAATGGAACGTAAAAAAATTTTTGAATAAAAATTTTTTTTTTTTTTTTTTTTTTTAATAGCATACAGTAGAAAATTTTAAAAAATTGACCTAGTCAAGTAGATATTATTTAATTTCACATATATATGAATATTGGAAAGTTTGCTTTTCCGTCTGTTGTATAAAATATGGACAGAAAGTTTTCTAAACTGGCACATTGAAAAATCGACAAACGAGAAACTTTTAAGGGAAATATGGAACATAAGCCGGAAGTTGAAGAACACAATAGAAATAAATAAAGTTGTCTATAAAAAAATTTTTTATAATAGAATCCTGATTTATTCATTTTTTTTTTTTTTTAGTGGAAAAATAATTTTTTTTCCACATAAATATGTCATCATTTTACTGTGTGTACTAAAATGCTTATAAATAAAAAAAAAGCAATTCACTGCGTGTGCTATATTTTTTTTATATTTTTTAACAAAATTGTTATATGTGCTAAAAATTAAATTTCTAATTTAAATTTAAATTTTTTAATTTATTTTTTAATTTTTAATTGTGAATATTTTTTAATTTTTAATTATGAATATTTTTTATTTTCTAATTTTTCTTTTTTTTCAAATATTTAAGAATTATAAATTTTAATGTTATAAAAATAGACATTGCTATCGATTTACAGATAAAGGAAATATTGAAGATAAAGGAAATACGTTTATTACTATGTAAATAAATATTTTTATATTATTAAAAGAATTGCAAAAACTGTAGCTCAACGCTTTTCTATTCGTTTAAAAGTTTTCTTTTAATATTTAAAAATATTTTAAGACAGAAAATAAATTTTCATTTCAAATAAATGCATATTTTTAAAAAAGAATAATTAGTCAATGTTCGAAAATAATATTTTAGTTTTCTAGCAATAAAGCCTCTTAAAAAAGAGGAATTCATTTTGATACCGTATACAAAAAGAGTAAGTTGCATAAATAAAAGTAGGAGGAATCCATTGAATACGAGATTACTTTTTTTCCATTTGGGTGTGCATTTCATTAAAAAAAAAAAACTTTTTCATTAGTGTTTAGAAATATCCATATTGTTCAATTTACCCCTATGTCATAATTGCCCCAGTTTTTTTTTCACAATATTTATAGTCACTAAGAAGACTTTTTCACCTAGAAAAAAGATTTCTTTGACAAATTTTTCTTTGTTTCAAAGAAAATTTCTTTCTTTCAAACAAATTATCTTTGATTCAAACAAAATTATCTTCGTTTTAAAGAAATTTTGTTATTTATTAATTCAAATAAATGTTTCTTTAACTCTATATCAATGTTAGAATTTCTTTGATTTCATGCACAAATTTATTTTATTCAAAGAAAATTTTTTTGAATCAAAGAAATTTTTTTTTGAAACTAAGAAGCTTTTTTTATTTCAAAGAAAATTTTATTTTGAATCAAAGAAAACAAGTCAAAGAAACTGGTTTCTTTAAAATCAAAGAAATATTTTTTCTGGGTGTTGAATTAGTTATAAAAACTTTCACTAATTTAAATTGAGAGAGTATTTTTTTAAAAAAAATTTATTTTTAATATAATCAATTTTTGATATTATTATTTGATTATGACAAATTATATTAATGCCAAATCAGAAAAAAAGTTTCATGAAATAATTTTTTTTGGCATATTTCTTTAATTTAAAGGCAATTTTTCCTTTATAATTAAAACAAAATTTATTCGTTCCTCCAAAAAATATATATATAAAGAATTTTTTTTTCTAAAATTAAATAAATGTTGCTTTCACTTTCTATATCAATATTATAATTTTTTTTATTTACAAATTTCTTTAAAACAAAAAATTCTTTATTTTTTGGTTTCAAAGAAAAATTTATTTTGATAAAAACAAAACCTATTTTTTTGTATATCAAAGAAAAATTTAATTTGAATGAAACAAAACCTCTTTTTTGTATGAAAGAAAAAAAATTTATTTTGAAATTGAATAAAGAAAATAAAAAATATAAATATTTATAATAAATAATATATAAAATAAAATATAAGCAAATAATTTTTCGTATCTCACCTTACAACCAGAGGAAAAATTTCTTTGATTTAATGATACAAATTTCTTAGATCAAAGATCAAAGAAATTCTAACATTGATATGTGAAAAAAATAATTACTTGAATTTAATAAAATATTTCTTTGAAACGAATATAATTTTTTTTTTAATCAAAGGTAATTTGTTTTAACCAAATAAATTTTCTTTATTAACAAAGAAAAATTTGTCAAAGAAATATTTTTTTTTGGATGTAGTTTTTTTTATCAAATTCAAAAAAAAAAAAATGTAATTTAATAAATTATTGAATATTTTTTGAGGTGGTTTTAAATTATTTGTGAATTAGAAAAAAAAAATTATTTTTTAAGTTCAAAAAAATTATTTTTAATTACAAAATATTTTTAATAAAAAAATTACTTTTGCTCTCACAAATTACTATTTTTAATTAGCAAATAATTATACTTTATGATACAGAATATATTATTATTCATAAAAAAATTCAAAAATAATTTTTTTATTATTATTATTATATTAAATTTTTGAATTTGATGTATAAAAAGAAGTGAACTTACAAAAAAAACGTCTCTCTTAACGATTCACCATATCCTGCGTTAAGTTTCGATCGCCTCAGTCCAGCATCTTCTTTTCTCTATAGCAGTCGCGGTCCAGGATCTCTTAATTTGGAATTACAATTCTCCCTCTTTTTCTCCGCTCAACACACCCAAAATGTAGACGATGTTTTTTGTTCTCTCCTGATTTCCAAATCAAATTATAATGTAATAAAAAAAAAACTTTTCTATTTTAATTTCTTTATTAATATTAATTAAAAAAAAAAAATTAAAGCAATAAAAATTAGGGGTGATATTGTGGGGGGCTTTTTGGGGGAAGGGGGGGGGGGGTGTAAAAAAATAGTACGTGCCTATATCGTGAATCGCGTGGCCGTGACCGCACGCTCATGAGCTACTCGGATGCTGAAGAGTCAGGCCGTCAGGCGTACGACTGAATTCCAAATTCAGCATCCAGTTTCAGCTCTGGACCACATCTAGGGGTGGTTAAGAGTGAATCAGAGTGAAATAAAGCTACGGGGGTGAGAATAGCGACACAAGAGAGAGAGAGTGAGATGGAGATCCACGTGTATATATAGGAGGGTGGAGGGGTCGACGTATTGATCTTTTCGCGCAAACTCCCGCCTCTTAGGGTTCCTCTACAATTTTTCTTCTCTCATACAGGCAGGAGCCACCCCTCATCGTCATGATATGATACGTGCCATTGCGTTGAGGAAGAGATGACTCTCATATTCCATTCGCGTTTCAGAGAAAAAAAAAAATACACCATTTAAGTGCGTTGACAACCGTGGGGTTAAATTAATATTTTTTTTTTTTTGACGTTTTTCAAACGTTCCATACAACCCTCTATTTTTTTTTTTTTTGCAAAGTTGAGAAGGGTGTGACACAAATGTCATTCATTATAGTTTTCAATTTTATTGATTGTTAACTTATTTTTATTGAATTTTTCATATTCATTTGATTTTGAATGAGATTTTTTTTAAGCTGAAAAATTTTTTTTTTGATCAAAATAAAAATTATTTGATCCAAATAATTGAGAAATTTGAAATTTATAATAATTGATTTAAATAAAGGAATTATTCGTATAAATGATTTACTTGTTGTTCATTAAATATTTATTTGAATTAAATAAATAAATATTTATTGATTAAATTTTTGTTTTGAAAAAAAATTTTTAATCCTACTATTTGATTATTTTTTTCAAATAATATTATTGACATGGCAGATATAGTGAAAATAGGTACGCGATAACGTTGGTTGTACGGAAACTAGTTATTCGGAAAATAATGACGTTGAAACGGGATAAGCAGGGAAGAGAAAGATTATTTCAACTAAAAAAGTCTTTGTACTTTCTTACTTATTGAAAGTAAAATAGAGAAGGCAAAGATTACCGACTTTTGGTAATGTAGAAATCTACGTTACCGACTGAGAGTGAAAAGAAAAATTGAAAAGTCAAACATGCTGATTGTAAATGAAAAATGTTAAAAAGACAAAAAATATTGACGATTAATAATATAGAAATTTACCTTACTGACTGTTAACAAAATAAGAAATTAAAAATATAAAAAAAATTACCGACTTGCAGATATTTATATTGCCGATTGATGGTAAAATTAAAAAATAAAAATTACCGACTTTCAAGTATCTACATTTCCGACTAAGAACGTTTACAAATGACATGATGCAATTATTGCAGAAACATTGCCAACTTATAATAAAATCAAACTATAAAAATACCGTCTTATAGGAATCTAGATTGCCAACTTATGGCAAAATGAAAATTCAAAAAATTCTGACTTGTTGGAATCTACATTACCAACTTAGTGCAAAATAACAATATAAAAATTACATAACCGACTTGTGGAAATCTACAATACCGACTGATGGTAAAATGAAAAAAATATTACCCATTTTAGAAATACATATATATATTGACGACTTATTGCAAAATAAAAATTTACCGACTTGCAGAAATCAACATTGCCGACTTATAGTAACATCAAAATATAAAAATACCGGTTTGTAGGAATCTAGGTTGCCGACATGTGGTAAAATAAAAATTCATAAAATACTGACTTGTTGTTTACAATGCCAACGTTGTGCATAATGACAATATAAAAATTACATTACCGACTTGTAGGAATTTACACTTCCGACTTAAGATAAAATAAAAAAAATTATTGACTTGCGCAAATTTACATTGCCGACGCATAGTAAAAACAGAAAAATGAAAATATAAAACATTACCCACTTACAGGAATCTACATTG
This sequence comes from Leptopilina boulardi, assembly GCF_019393585.1. Taxonomy (NCBI): domain Eukaryota; kingdom Metazoa; phylum Arthropoda; class Insecta; order Hymenoptera; family Figitidae; genus Leptopilina; species Leptopilina boulardi. The sequence continues at coordinate 211,605 of NW_026137824.1, forward strand.
CCAATTAACGGTAAAATAAAGAATATATAAATTACCGACTTATAGGAATCTATATTGCCGACTGATGGTAAAACAAAAATATAAGAAATTACTGACCTAAATAAGCTGCAACTCGGTAATTTTTCATATTTTCATTTTACAATCATCAATTTCCTGTTTTAATCTTTAGTCGGCAACGTAAATATCTGCAAGTTGGTAGTTTTTTAATATTTTTTAATTTACCAGCAGTCGGCAATATAAATTCCTGCAAGTCAGCAATTTTTTTTTATATTTTCATTTTTCTGTTTTTACTATTAGTCGGCAAGGTATATATCTGCAAGTCGGTAATATTTTATATTTTCAATTTCTTACTTCGTTATCTGTCGGTAAGGTAGATTCCTATATTATCAAACGCAACAAATTTTGTTATATCATTTTCGTATTTCCAATCAGATGATAATTTTATTAAATAATTTTCTGAAATTATACGAATATACAAAGAACTCTTGACAGTTTATATTTATTACTCAAAAAAACACTAATATTTTAAATATTCCTTTTAATTGTTAATAAATTTTTTACAAAAGGTAATGTTAAAAATTCAATTTATTTTCATTTTTACAAACAAGAAAAACTGACGAGACCCTGACTAAAACCCTTTTTTAAATTGATCACAGTAAGTCAATTTCTGTTTTGTTATATATATAAGAAGTATGATGAATCCTCTTTATTGGACCGTATTCAAATAACTTTTGAGAAGAGAACGTTGACCCACTCTGAAACTAAATGAATGAGAAATCCAATAAAAATGAAGTGGAATTGCTATTCTGATAAAGTCAAGAGTACAATCTTTTAATAGAAAATTACATAAATTTCTCGATTTTCAACTTACAATTGTACAACTCCAAATTATTCATCTCAAAAGGATTTATTGAAATCTTTCCAACCAACATATATATATATATATATATATATATATATATATATATATACTTGAAATGTTGAAATATTTCAATCTAGTTTTTATTCATTCTATTCGGAAAGTCATCTCCCTATATTACAAAAAAATATCGCAGCCGCTGTTGAAGGAATTGCCGAGAAAAAAACTATAACAAACCTGAAAACATAACCTCAAAATTGTAGATCTTAAGATAAGTGGTCGCTGGATTTGAGGTTAAAACCTGAAAACATTACATAAAAAATTAAAGATAATGACCTATAATGCATAAAGTCAAAGCTTAGGAAAAACCTCCTCACAGAAAATACCTGATCTCAAAATGAGTAGCGTACACTACTCATTTTGAGGTGCAACAACAATGAGTCAGATTGGTGGCGCCACTTTCTATGTCGTTTAGCATTTACTCATTTTGAGTTGCAACAAAAATGAGACTGGGTTTTTTTCCACGAAGTAGTATAAGGAGACCTCACTGTCCGGGAAAGCTGAAGCCGTTTTCCCCGTTTCTCTTATACAGTTAACGGAGGTGTCGAACCCTAACGGGAAAAATTGATACCTCCGAAATTTCGTCTGCTAAAAGTGACATGAGCGATGTAAACATGGAGAATCTCCATGAATATAAACATGATATAATTATTTATATTGTGTAAAAACACAGTAACGAAGTAAAATTAGTAACTGCAAGTGAATATAAATTATTAAACTGTTTAAATTTTATTTTAATTATAGTTGTGATAAAAATATTAATAAGGTTTATATTTAAAATGAAACTCATCATTATTATTTGTATTTCATTGAAAATAGTTTTGTAAATAGATTTATATTTTGTATTGTCTTTAACACAATTTGTTTTGCAACCTTTAATAGAACAACTAATCATATTTCCTTTTTTTTTCTTTAAATTATTTACAAAAACCAGAAAAAAACAAACCGATATAAAAACAATCAATTTATGCAGGTTATGTCACAGCAGCCATTTTGCGAAAGTGCTATGTGTTAGTAACTGTATGTACACACTTTGTGTCAGTGTGGGTAACTAGTTCCCAACTTTTCCGATAGGTTCGACACCTCTGTTAATTGTATGAGAAACGGGGAAATCAGCTTCAACTTTTTGTCGACTTAAGGCCAGGTCCAAGTAAGGCAGCGCCATCTACATTGAAACTAAAATTTTGGAAAATTTTCAACAGCCTTTTCTTGAAAACAAGAAGGTAAAATGCTTTTTCCTTTATGGATAATTGATTATTGGCAAGGTATACACCAGCTAAAACTTTTTTTGAGTTAAAATAATAAAAAAAATTTCATGTCAATAAATTAAATATGAGCACTTTTTTCACAAAAACTGTAACAGTTTATAGAATTTCAATTAAGAAACTAGCTTGACTAACTTTTTAAAATTATTTCAATTTTTTAGGTAATAATTCGACTGAAATTTCAATTAGCCATGAACAATTTTTCTTAACCACTTTTTTTTTATATGTATTTCATTATTTAGATTAGAATTGTTTAGAATTAGGATTTTTATTTAGATAAATTCTGATTAATCTAATTAGAATTAAATGTTGAAATTATATCTTAATCAGAATTATTCTCGTTAATCCAACTTGACTTTTTTTTTTTTAATTCAGTGTTGAATTACGATCAAGTAAAGTCAAGGGGGAAAGAAAAAAACATTTTTCCACTGACTGAATGCACCTAAGATTTTTTCCGCTCTAAAAGCCTTACAATATAAAGCGGAAAAAAGAAAAATTAAATGTCCTTTTTATAATTCCTCTTGAATTATGAATTTGAAAAATTGTATTAAATGAACCTTTTTGAGGGTAAATTTATTATCTGTCTTCTTTATTTATAAAAATTATTCCACTTTCCTCTAAATGGTAATGACAAATTTTTTTCTTTTATATTTTCAAGAAATGTTGTATTAAATGAATTAAAAAAAATTAAAATCTAATTATTAATTTAAAGAACAAACACTATAATAAATAATAATGATTAAATTTATTTTTTATTTATTTTTAATTTATACTGATATTGTAAAAAAATTTGTTCATTCGCAATAATTGTACACTCACAAAAGTGATACAAAAGAAAATATAATAAATTTTCTGACTTATTAACTAAAATGAATAAAAAAAAAAAAAAATACGAGAACATTACGACTTTCCTATATTTTACAATAGGAAATTTAATTTTTCACGGAAACATACACAGAAAAAACATGAACTCATTTTGAGTTGGGTATCGAATTGAGTAAGCGCCAAACTTCAAGTTACTCAAAATGATCCTAGTTGGAATTTCATATTTCTAGATTCGCTGCATTTGGAGAATGATTTTGAATATTATAATTATTTTTCTAATATTTCGACAATACCAGAAAAATTTTCTTTATTAGTACAAATATTTAGTAGTTTTTAAGTAAAAAATAATAATTATTACTTTTTTTAAAGTTTAGTTTAGTTTTTTTTTTGTTTTTAAATTTAGCGCTATTATATTTAAGTTGGCAGTAACGTTCTTGATATGAAAACAAATGTTTTTATTTTTCTAACCTAAAAACATATTTTACTTACCTCCATGAAGTTGGCGTCGTCGCTTAGCGCTGAAAATTTTGTTTACAGAACCAAAAAATGTCAAATTATTTTTTTTAAAAATATTTTCCGTCCAAATAATACATCGAGAAATACTTTTTAAGGTATATTATGTGAACCCAAAACATTTTTCAAAATTTTTTTAAATGATTTAAAATTTTTGGTCGCATGAAAAATAATTTTCGACGCTGAGCGTTTCACGCCAACTTCAGGGAGCCAACTTTTAATTCTCAAAATGAAAATATGGGATCTGAAATCATAGGGAATTATGGGGAAACTGACCTCGTTGCGTCAGCCATCTTGATTTTTTATCTCTTTCATCTACATATATTTTAAAAAGGATGAAACGAAAAATGGCTGACACAACGAGGTCGTCACCAGATGGCGTATCGCAGTATTTCAGATCCCAATTTCAAATTGATTAGCGTATACGCTATATACTTAAAAGGAATACAGGTTTTTTCTGTGTAATTTCCTGCTCATTTATAATATAAATTATTAACAACGACGTTTATTGGATTTTGGTTTTTGTTTTTTGGTAAAAAACACATTTCTTAGCAGCGTTGTGGTAATTGTAGGGATTTGTTTCATATCATGTCCATAATTACTGGCATAAGATGAATATTCTGTTGCTACTTTTCGTGATGTCATTGTCAACATTCTAGCAAGGCCCATCTCATGTGCATGGTCATCCAATATCTCGCATAAACTTTGAATGTACCAACTTCCTTCCTCAATATTTCTCCAGGAGGAAAATTCTTAAAGTGTATAAATTTTTTTTAAAATTTTATTATTAGTTTTAATATTCTATAATTGAATCGTAAAATTCGAAATAAAGTCAACTACAAAAAATGCGTAAGTGTCATTTTTGCATACGAAATTTAAAAAATTTAATTTAAGGCCATCGGGGAAAAATCCCTAACCTAAAAGTGTTTTCCCTTGCGAGATATAACTCGTAAATAACTTGAAATATTTTGTTCGGATTAATTAGATGAGGGCTCGCTGATTAAGAATCATCTCCATTTTTACAAGTAATTTTGTGGTTATAAAAGTTGGATTTTTGACAGAAGTGGGGACAGACATTGAATCTATGTGGCGCCAATACTAGCTATAGTGGCCGCTGCTGAACTAACTTATCCCAAATTACAATATTATTGCAAAAATGCACTGAGAAAAATAATTTCGTAATAATAAGAAAATAATTTTGTTGAGCTTTTTTAGTTGGCGTTACTAAAATATGGTTGTCACAACAGAATAGAAAGTGGCAATAAATCGGGAAGTTTAGTTGGCTCTACCAAAAAATATATTTGAAGCTTTCATGTTTACGAACTAAATAGTTTGGTTCCCAGTACTAAATAGCTGACATGCTGTATTGCGCACGCGCTCTTCTCGTAAATATGGCGTCGCTTCCCATTCACGGGATGTCAACATTAACCATATGTCGTTCGCGTCGTGAAGTTTCAGTGTTGAAGTTTTTATGTTTTTCAGACATTTTTTAAAAAAAAAAGTTTGTGTAGTGAAAATAAATAAATAAAACTTGTTACAAGAACGAAAGTTTTTTTCCAGCTTTTATACATTGTGAAAATGATTTAATCTCAAATTGTTAGTAGGATTCGTAGAGTAGTGGTCAGCGTTCTCGACTAGCGTTGCGTAGTCTGAGGGTTCGAGCCCCAGCAGTGTTAGGTTTTTTCCGCGATAGAAATTAATTTAAGTAGGCATACACGAAGAGAAAAATCTGCCTTTTATAGTATGAAATAGATTGCTGCTATTTTTCTTTAAACTTTTCATACACTGAGAGAAGTTAAACACAGATTTCGTACTAAACACACGTTCAGATAGTGTACCTAACCTTTCGAGCAACATCGGTTCTAAATTGTATCGCAGCTGCGCTTTTTGGTGGACAGATACTGTACTAAATCGTTTGTCCCATAAGTTAGGTCAGAATCAGTACTCAATTGGCGCTGCTGCTGTTCGATTTTAGTACTGCGTCTGCACATAATTGTGGTACAATATCTGTCTCTCAAAAAATGCAGATGTTGCGTTAAACTTCTCTCAGTGTACTAATAGAGCAAAGATTTGAGAATTTTTAGCATGAAACTTGTCTATGCTAATAAAGTTTGTCATATAGACTCTTATTACATACTTATTATACTTTTAATCCAACGGCGCCATGCGAAGATCGCACATAACATCATCCTACTATTTTTGCATAAGTTCTATGCTTTTTCGGAGATAGACTCTTGCAACTGGCGATTAGGCCACGCCCACCTTTACTTAATTGGAACTGCCCTAATCGCCAGTTGCAAGAGTCTATCCCCGAAAAAGCATAGAACTTATGCAAACATAGTAGGATGATGTTATGTGCGATCTTCGCATGGTGCCGTTGGATTAAAAGTATAATAAGTATGTAATAAGAGGCTATATGACAAACTTTATTAGCATAGACAAGTTTCATGCTAAAAAGACATACGATTGTACTATAATTACTCAAATTTCATGCCTATATAGCATAGAAAATTTCTGTGCATTAAATGTAAACCTTTCTATACTATAAAAGGCAGATTTTTCTCTCCGTGTAGGTAGGTTATATAAAGAGAAAAAGGTGAAACAAAAAAATAAGTTGGTTGAGAAAACAAAAAAAAAATTTTCATTTAACTAAATTTTTTGTTTGCTTAAAAACAATAAGTTAGTTGTGCAAAACAAAAAATTTGGTAGACCGAACAAAATGATTCAACGAAAAAATTTAGTAGCCCGAACCAAACGGATTAGTTGCACATATATCAAATAAAAAATTTGGTAGAGAGAACCAAACTTTGGTAGATGATACTAAACATTTTTCTCAGTGTGGAGAAGAGTGATGAACTCAGTGACCCTTCCTCTATTATTCCTCCAAATGCCAACTCGAAATACTTTATCCTTTAAAGATGAGAAGAAATTTACGAAACCTCTTTTTGCCAATGTTTAAACATTTTTTTCAAATAATTATTTATCAAGATTATGCAAAATTCCGAGAAGACCTTCCTCTATTATTTCCAAAAAATTACAACCTAAAATATTCTATCTTTTTCAAATTAGAAGAAATCTACAAAACCATTATTTTCTCCCGGATGCCCTTAAGGCCAGGTCCAAGTGAGGCAGCGCCATCTACATTGATACTAAAATTTTGGAAAATTTTCAACAGCCTTTTCTTGAAAACAAGATGGTAAAATGCTTTTTTCTTTATGGATAATTGATTATTGGCAAGATATATACCAGCTAAAACTTTTTTTGAGTTAAAATGATGAAAAAAATTTCATGTCGATAAATTAAATATGAGCACTTTTTTCACAAAAACTGTAACAGTACTTTCTCAGAAATTACAATCAAAAATGCAATTTCCATTTGGAAAATTAATAAACGCTAAAAAATACACGACCTAAGATTTACCAATCACGAAAATAACAAAAAAAAATTTTTATTAAATATTTAACATATTGATACTGCTTTACTGATTGTGACAGCCCTTTGGTAGATTATGTATTTCAGGTGGTTAGCAACAGCGCCAATCTCCTCCTTTCGGCAAAACCAAAAACGTCTGGTGACATATATAACCTGCCAAACGGCTGTCATAATGAGTAAAATATGTTATGTTAAAAAACTTTTTTTTTGTTATTTTCGTGATTGGTAAATCTTAGGTCGTGTATTTTTTAGCGTTTATTAATTTTCCAAATGGAAATTGCATTTTTGATTGTAATTTCTGAGAAAGTACTGTTACAGTTTTTGTGAAAAAAGTGCTCATATTTAATTTATTGACATGAAATTTTTTTTATTATTTTAACTCAAAAAAAGTTTTAGCTGGTGTATATCTTGCCAATAATCAATTATCCATAAAGGAAAAAGCATTTTACCTTCTTGTTTTCAAGAAAAGGCTGTTGAAAATTTTCCAAAATTTTAGTTTCAATGTAGATGGCGGTGCCTCACTTGGACCTGGCCTTAAAATTTACGATTCAATTATTAAAAATTCAGAAAACATTTCGTTCACTTTGAATTAATCCAGAAAATTAACGTTTGATCCTATCAAAAAGTGTTTTATAATTTTTTTTTGTAAATACATATTGATTGGAATAACAAAAATTACACTGTTTTTTTTCCTCTGATAAAATTTTAAAAATACAAGAAAAAAGTATGAAATTACCTGGAAATGTGCTATAGGCAAAAAGAAAGTCTGCATGGGTTGGAATTTTATCTGAACCTGAATCAGTTGTTCCAGTATCTGTTTCTATTATTTTGTAATTATTTCGTTCTATTGTAATTCCGGGATCAAGTTTTTCACCTCTGTTAGTCTGAAATGAAAAATTTTAAACTTGTCGAAAAAACTACTCAATTCTATAATAATTGGTATACAATAAATTATTTTTCACCTGGAAAAAGAATAATTTTGGTTTTTCAGCTAGGGACTTGCATTTATCAGCAGTAAACGGTTTCCAGATTACGTCTAATGGGTAAGTTTTATCTTTGGCCTTGAGGAGATTCTTGCTTAGTCCATGAGTTAAAACAAAAATACAAAGACAATCGTTTTCACTGTGATCTTCTCTTCGAACTATATCATAATATTCAATTATTAATAATAAATTTTTAATTTCCTTTACCTTATATATGCATAGAAAAACAATAAAATTAATTTTCTATAAGAAATTTAAAAAAAAAAAAAAAACTAGAAAAATATTCTATTCAATTGTTATACTGACAATATGAGTGGTACCTACGTTTCATAAGTTCATCTTTGATTTCATCGTACGTTAAATTGTTATGCACTTTGACTATAAAGCCAAGATTATCAAAAGAGATTTGAATTCTCTCTACGTCTTTAGCTGATCCTTGTCTCTGTTCGGGTCCAGTGTTAAAAATATCATGATTGAAAATTATACATTTCCCTCGATTTTTATGATTCATATTATACCAATGGGAGTCATTATTTATTAGCATTTCTTCTAATGAGCTGGAACTGGAAAAATAAGACAAAATTTATTTTCTAAATAACATTATCAAAATCTATTCTGCTTTGACTTTCAAGGGCAAAATCTTAAGGTGTCAAAAAAGCAAATTTTTCATTTTTTTTTTTACTATTTTCAAGACAAAGAAAAGGATTTTTCTACATTAAGGCCATGTGGGCAAAAGCCGTTTTTTTGTGGTTTCCAACTTTCTCTGAAATAAATAATGATTTCGGGTTAAAATATTCAAAACTTGATAAAGGAGGGTGCAAAGCATAGGGCTGTTCTTCACTTAACGTAAAAATAATAAAAATAAAGCAATAAATAGTAAAATAATATCATAGTTCATTCAGCGGTCACTTGCTCGAATTGGCGCTGTTTACTGGGACACTGACACACGCAAGCAACGTCTGTGTATGCGCCGCCATCTTTGTTGTCATTTTCGTTTAAAAATTAAACTTTTTAAACTTATTTTTAGAAAAATTTAACGCAAAATTAAGTTTTTTCAGGAGAACAGCGCGGTGCATTGTACCCAAATCTATCAACCCACAAAATTTTAGCCTAAAATCTTTTTTCATTTTAGAGAAATAATTTTATAATTATTTTTTCATATAATTAGTTAAATAAGATGTCATTTTATAGTTTTATATATCAATTTTCCATTTCTGCATAGAGAAAGAAAAATTGTTATTTTGTTTTTTAAAAAAAAGGCGTGCACTTGCTAATTTGTACCACCTTGAGATTTGCGCTATATGCGATAGCATTATCATTATATTACAGCTCTAAAATTGGCAACCTTCTTTACATGTTTTTTTTGGTTAAACGCAAATTTTTTAGCAGCGTTGTAGTAAATACAGGCATTTGTTTCTGGTGCTTTTCAGTCGCATTATCCGAAGGGAGTGATGAATATTCCGTGGCTACTTTACGTAACGTCATTGTCATCATTTTAGCAAGAGCCACTTTATCTCCATAATTGTTGATTATTTTACATAAGGACTGAATGTACCAACTTCCATCTTCGGGATTTCTCCAGGAGCGAAACCCTTAAAGTACACAAATATTATTGCAACAATGCGACTTTAGTGCGGCAAATGCCAAAGATAATTATGAAACGTTCATTATTTTGATTACGAATTCGATAGCGAAAAGTTTCCGTGAGATGTATTCCACAGTGCTACACTCAAATAAATTTAGAAAAAATTAAATTTTCGAGATATTCGCTCCGGAATACCACCAAAGCTTTAACCCGGGAGTCTCGAACCAAAAATGTATGGAGCACTTTTTGATTGGTCCAGCGGATGCTGAGCTACACTCAAATAAAGTTCCGAAAAAATTTCGAAAAATTAAATTTTCGAGATAATCGCTTCGGAATACTATAAAAGTCATTAGAAAAAAGTTCCGAACAAAAAATGTATGGCGCACTTTTTGATTTGATCAACAGATTGTTGCGACACCACAAAAATCAAGAAAATTTGATTTTTTTTTGTGTATATTTGAATCAAAATTCTCCCTATGTACACACTTAAAAATTATTGTGTAAAGAGTAAAAATAAAATAATTAATACGATATAAAATTACCTTGGACTGTACTGTACGCAAAAAGGAAGTCTGCGTGGTTTGGAATTTTATATGAAGCAGCCGAAGAATCTGTTTCTGATGAGTCACTACTTCCCGAAAATGTAAATCCGAGATCAAAATTGTCACCTCGGCATGCCTGAGAAAAAAATCATATTTATTTATTTATCATTCGAATGCACTACAATAATTAGAACTGTAATTGAAATTAATTGACTAATTCCATTGAATTTCATCTGAAAGTGGTTGGGGAAATATAATTTTTGAAAAATTTACTTTTTTAATATGTTAAATTCATACATTTGCTTATAGTTAATTAATAATACAAATTTATGGTAACTTTGTAATCCTTAAAATTTTATTTTTAGTTTCATGCAAAAAATAAAGGAATATTTACAAATTAATAATTTTATTAATGATCTCAGAAAATGTTTCAGTTTAGCATATTTGAAAGGTAGATTTTTTTCATTTAGTACCATTTCTCACCTGAAAAAAGAATAATTTAGGTTTTCCAGCTAGGGATTCACATTTATCCCCAGTAAATGGCTTCCAGATTTTATCTAAGGGATAGGCGACATCGTATGCACAAAGGAGATTCTTCTCTAGTCCATGACTTAAAACAAAGATGCAAATACAGTCGTTTTTACTGTGGTCTTCTTCCTGAACTATATTATGGAGTTAATTGTCTATTAGAAATTTAAAAGCATAAAAAAAATATTTTATTTAATTCATATATATGTATATATAATAATGGACTGGTACGTACGGTTTTTAAGTACATGTTTGATGTCATAGTAAGTTAAATTGTTATGCGTCTCAACTGTAAATCCAAGATTACCAAAAGATATTTGAATTATCTCTACATCTTTAGCTGATCCTTCTCTTTTATCGAATTCAAAATCCTCGTCATAATCTTCATGATTAAAAATTACACATTTCCCTCGATTCTCATGCTTCATATTATACCAATGTGCGTCCTTATCTGTTGGCATTTTTGCTAATGAAAAGAAAATGGAAAAATAAGACAGTGTTTTTTTTTTAAAATAACATTACAAATCTATTCTGTTTAGACATTTAAATGAAGCTGCAGTACGCAACGTATATGATAAACAATGTTTTAAAAAAATAATTTTTTAAAATGAAAAATTCTCTAATTTTTTGCATAAAAAAATATTTCTTGTAGAATTCAAACGAATTGATTAACCCATTTATTGAATTTGTGCAGACAAATTAGAAAGAATTAAAGCTTATAGAAAATTAATTCGCTGAAATCGAACGATTTTTCGTCGCAGTTCAATAGAGGTTTGTCGTATTCAGGAGATTTGCAAAATAACTCCAATTTGTATTTGTCGCTAAACGGGATTCACCCAAAGCTCTTCGTGAATTCAATTCACGTCAATCCTTTTTCGTTTACTGGGGCAGTGAAAAAATAAAACGAACATAACTTTTTTCTCAAGAACCTACAGGTCTTAAAAATTTAACTACATAATTTTAGAAGCATTATCTAGTAGTACACCAAGTATTATCAAAATCTGCTTGTTTATCCGATTATCCATAGAACCTCCCCAAGCAGCACGGTATATCCCCTGAATATCCCTTGAATACCACCGTGGAATATTCCCATCATGTTTCAGGAAAATTAAAATGTCCGCATCATGGGAATATTCCACAGTGACATTCAGGGTATATTCCAGTGACATTGAGGGTAATATTAAAGGAATATTCCAGTGATATTGAGGGTTTATTCCACGGTTATATTGAATTTTTTTTAAGTGTTGAAATAATAGAAATATATAATAAATTGTTATTTGAATAAGCAGGAAGATTAAAAACACATTTAAAAAAAAATTCAATGTAACCGTGGAATATTCCCTCAATATCACTGGAATATTTCCACAATATCAACTGAATATCCCCTTAATGTCACTGGAATATACCCTGAATGTCACTATGGAATATTCCCATGATGCGGACATTTTGATTTTCCTAGAAGATCATGAGAATATTCCACTGTGGTATTCAACGGATATTCAGGGAATATACCGTGCTGCTTGGGTCCTTAATTTCAATATTTTACTAGTATTTAAACAATTTTAATTTCTGCTAGTTGACGTGCAGACGACATTGCGCACGCAGCATTCTCATGTAGCCAATTTAGTCCACGAATCACGTCAGCTGGTTACAGGAGAATGCTGCGTACGCAATGTCGTCTGCAACGTCAACTAGCAGAAATCGCCAATTGTTTATACTCGTAAATTATTAAAATTAAATAAGTTAAACTTGCATTTACAATTGGATTCCTTTGGAACATTAAAGAAAACACATGTAAGATCATTTTAGCGTTTAAGTGATTGAATTTTAGTTTGTCGCGTGAAATTTATTCAATTATTATTTAATAATTTTTTTGGTTGTAAAATTATAAAAAATTGTAACTGAAAGAGATTTATTCCTCTCATTTTCCTTGACATTTTAAAAAAAAGTAGACCTTAATCCGATTATTAGAATGGAAGATATAGCAGTTTGAAATTTTTTATTATTGCAAATCTCGTAAACTAACAAATATTTTAACCTGCAATTTACGTTAAAGATTAGTCTTACTATATATAACAAAATTCTAAAGTTTAATATTGCAATCGGTTAACCTATTCCAAAAAAGTCAAAATCTCATCTGGAATCGCTGCTTTTTAATTTTAAGATAAATGACTTTTCCGACTTAAATAATTAAAATTGTTATAACTTTATAAAAAAAAAAATTTTAACCAAATGTGTCGTCTAAAAATTATTTAAAAAAAACAAAATATCGTACATGAAATAAATTTTCAGCACCGAAAAAATTCAACCTGTTCAACCAATTTGAAATAAATTTAGTCATTAAAAGAATCAGTTTTTACTTTTTCTTAAAAATTGTAACGTTTATTGCAAGATAACACGATGGCAAAGTCAGATAATTTGTCGTCATTATTTTCAAATCTCTTTACCCTTTCCCGCCGACTATGGCGGGGAAAGAAGACTACCATTGATAAAACAGGAAAAAATATGTAAACAACAGAAACTCACCAATACTGATTGTTACACAAAACTCATGTAAAACTGTGCCCCACACCTTGCTGTTATCGTACTATTATTATTATTTTTTTTTGTTTCACTTAACTCACTCCAAAATACATTAATATTCGACTTGTCAAAAATGTCGCGAGATCCACCGGCAAATTCAATACTGGCTGTTCTCTTATCTCTAAATCTTGAAATGCGCATAGATCATGGCGCAGGCTCCCTCCTTTCTTGCTCTGTATGTAGCAAACTAGAGGGGATATCGAAAAAACGAATATTGATTGTTGATTTTTAACTTATCGATAGTTTATTATTAAATATAATTTTATTTTCTTTATTTTAATTATAATTATATTTATCTAATATTAATTTACTTACTACTTATTTACTTACTTACATAATCTATATAAACTTTTACGAAACCTGTCAGTATGTATCGTAATTATTAATAAATATATATTTATAAATATGTTTATTTGAGGTTATGTGTTTGTCATTTTAATTTATTTCTTATAATTTATTATAATATTCCTTTAAATATTTTGTATCTACGTTTTTAAATTTCGATTAAAAAATAATATAATTACACTGTCCGACAGCCGAAAAACACTTTTTATCTGACCTACTAGAGGTTGTAGGTAACAAAAAACTAAGAATGGTATATTTAAAATTTCCCTAACACCCCCAAATTTTAATTTTAGAGCCAAAAAACCGTTTTTACATATATTTATGACTAAAACCCTTGTAACTTTTTTAATTTTGCACCGATTTAAAGTTTTTTTTTCATTTTGAAGCTAAAAAGCAGGACTTTTCAACCCACATAGAGTTTTTATGTTAAAAGCAATATTTACAAGAGAAAAGTTACAAGAAAGTTTAGAAATTGTCAGTTTTTCCTCAATTTTACAACTTTAACCGATGTTTACCACATTATAATTATGTTTTAAACATTTTTTTTCTTCATGTATAATATTCAAGCGTACTAAATTGTGCGTCGAACGAGCCCTATTTGAATAGTTTTCTTTAAAAATTGACTGATTTATTGCAGTTTTTCTATTTCAAAGACCCGTAGAGCAAATTTAAGTATTTATCAGTTTTTCTTAATTGTTTATTCTTAAATTGTTTTATATGTAAAGTGCTTCTGAAGTTTTAAACATTTTTTTGTATCTTGGTCATTCTATAAGAATAAGTTTTTCTGTAAATATTAATTTTATTTTCCATATAAAAAAAACGTATAGCTAGCCTCAAAAATGAAATTGTAACATATTTTATAAATATACTTTTTGTCAAGAATGTTTTTATTTACTAACTAAAATTCAACTTAAATTTTTAATATTAATTACTAAATTAAAAAAATATCCGAAAATTCATATTATTTTGAAATTAGAAGAGTTCATTCAGTCCTTGTGAGCCGAAAGTTCTGAACGTTCATCTGAACGAAATATTTTTTCTCAATCTATAAAAATTATTAAAAAATTATGATGACCATGTAAAATAAAACAGTAAATTAAATTAAACAATTATTAAATTAATAACTTCTTTTTTGATATTTTAAACAATATTTTGTAATAAAATTCGCACTTAAAGAAGTAGAAAAACAAATTTCGTTCATATGAACGTTTAAAACTTTTGGCTCGCATCAGTCCTTTTATTTTATTTTATATTTGAATCGTCCTCGTAAAATTTAAGCGTCCAGCAATATTCGGAGATTATATTCACTGTACTTTTCCCTTAGAAGCGTTTTTTATTGTTTATATATTTCTTGATGAAGTCTTTCACCTTGATCATCACTTACTTGCCCAAGGTTTAAGGGAAGGAAGACGAAATGGAAGTGCAAAAAATGAATTTTTATTGATGTTGCAATTTCATTTTTGAGGCTAGCGACGTTTCACAGTTTTCCTAAAAGTATCAAATTGAGACCAAAAATTGCATCAAATCTTTGCAACGTTTTGATGCACATAAGTTATATCAAAAAGAGATCGTTTTATGTATCATTTTTAGAAATAATACACGAAACGGTCTCATTTTTTGATGCAAAAAATTTAATCAATTTATATCAATCATGGCCGAATTGAATCGACTCAAAATTAAACGAATTTTTTTCAGATATTTTGGTAATAGTACAATTGCGGAGACCATTTCACTATTTAATTTGAAAATGAAAATAACAGAAAATCAAAGACAATGTGCAATTCGATAATTAAAAAGTGACAGCTTATAAACATAACCTAAAATGCATGAGAAAAAATTTGTCGATAAAATCAATATAGCCGAGCTTTTTAGAAGGTAGATGGCAGTTTTGCTTTTTATAAAAACGATTCGGGAAAAATTTAAAGAAAGAAAATAGGTAAGAAGAAAATTTTGTAATAAGTTTTCGAGTTGGCCTGCTGATCCTTTTGTTTATATAATTTGTTTTAAAAAAAAATTATAATTTTTTTTAGTTTTTTTTTTATTTTTCAAAATAAAATGTATTTTAATTTGCTTTTCTATTAGTTTACTATTAGATACTAGTCTCAAAAACACTTTTCATTTTGGAAAATAAAAAAAAAGAACGAAAAAAAAGTAAAAGTTTTTTTTAAACCAAATTATATAAACAAAAGGATCATCAGGCCCACTCTAAAACTTATTGCAAAATTTTCTTTTTATTTTCATGGGGGCGGTTCAAGTTCTACACATTTAGATTCTACACCGTATAAATTCTACACGTTAAATTCTACAATGTTGTATTCTACACAAGTTCAATTTTTCACAATTTAGTTGTTAAATTCTACACAGTTAAATTGCACACTGACAAACTCTACACAAATTCATATTTAAAAATAAAAATTAATTCGTTAAATTCTACACAGTTAAATTGTACACCTTTAAAGTCGACACACGTTTATATTTAAAAACAAAAATAATTTTGTTAAATTCTACACAGTTAAATTGAACACCGTTAAACTCTGCAGAAATTTGTTTAAAAAAATGATAATTATTACTATAAAATTCTACACAGTTAAATTCTACAAAATAAATTTCTTCGCAGTTTATTAGTTGTGTTAAATTCTACACACGTTTATATAATAAAAAATATTAATTTTGTTAAATTCTGCACAAATTTATTTTCAAAAATGAAAATTATTACTGTAAAATTCTACACAGTTAAATTCTACAAAATAAATTTATAAATTTTGTTAAATTCTACACAGTTAAATTGGACATCGTTAAATTCTACATTTTAATTAGTTGTTGGTTAATTAATTTTTTTTTTAAATTCTACACAATTAAATTGCACACCGTTAAACTCTACACACGTGTTTATTATTTAAATATAAAAATAATTTTAAAAAATTCCCATATACTTTGATATTAGTTATTTTTCTAAAAAAAATTTTTTTATTTTAAATTCAATATATTTTTATAAAATTTATTTAATTATTAATTAATTAATTAATTAATTATTAATTTATTTTCAGTATTTAAATCTGAAGAGTCCCAACATTGACGGGTGAATGCGAATGTTAATTTTAATGATTTTTTAAAAATAATATGTGGATTTATATAGAGAAACAAAATTAACATTCTATAAATACTACATTTACTTATAATCGATATATATTCTTTCGTATTATTTATAATAAATTTTAATTAACTTATTTATTTTTTATTTATTAATTTGATTCTCAAAAAAGATGAATTTTCTTTCTGAAAAAAGTGTGACAAAAAAAATATATAATAACTTTTGAAGCGTCTTTAAAGTAAATTTTTAACAATTTATTAATGCTTCAATTTCTATAAGCTTTCTTTTATTCTTTGACAAAAAGTATATCATAACATTAATATTTATGTCCGCGTGTGAAAAAAAAGTTGTTTACGACCAAATAAATTTATTTTCCCTTTTTTTTGGTGATTTTAATAGAAAAAATGAACAAGGGTGTCTAAAGGTAAGGAAAATAATGGAAAAGGCAAATTCAAATGGTAAGGAATTTTTTTAATTTTCTGGAATTTCTAGTCAATTAAATTAAATATAATTAAATGATTATGGTTATGATTTTTTTTAAGTATTAAAAAAAATTTTTTTTTAGAAATAAAGTACTTTTGAAACACGTTTTTCTTTATGTTATACTAACTGATAAAAAATAATGTATCAAATTTTTTCGATTTTTCTCATAAATTTTAAAAATTTAGTATAAAATAATGTAATTGCAACGAATGCATCTAAAAAATTGAAATTAATTGTGACTTTTCTCAAAATTGAAGTAAACAATTTTTGAAAAATATTTTTAATTTAGTCTTTGATAAACATATTAGGAAATTTTTTTCCCTTTCAGCGAAAGTAATGTTTTTTGTCGATTAAATAATATTTACAAGTTTTAAGCCAAAATTTAAGGTTTATAGTTTATATTATCAACTAGCAAAATTAAACGCGCCAAATTGAGTATTTCATTGTTTGTTAAAAAGAAATTAAAGATTAATATTATCAATAATAATTTAATTTATTAGAATATTATTACATATTAAATAATAATAATGAAAATTATACGTTTACAGGCCTCGGATTATACGACTTTTTCCGACTTTTTTCAAAAATACGACTTTTATCGACTTATTTTAATAAAATGCGACATTTTTTTTTTACATTTGAAAAAAAATTTAAATAAAATACATTTTTTTAGTATAAAATGTAGATCTTCTTCAGATCTTCTTCAATTCAATTATTTAACAAATTTTGAACTAAAATGATTCTTCACTAAATTAATTATTTTTAATAATTTTAATGAAATACATCACAAATTCAATTATATTAAAATTATTTTTCAATTAAAATTTTTATGAAATTTAACAATTGTTTATAATTTAAAAAAAAAATATCACAATAAAATTGAATTATTTTTTAAAAATTTCAATTCAAAATAAACTAAAATTCAATTATTACCCGAAATTTTAATTCAAAATCAATTAAAAATCCAATAATTATCGAAAATGTTCAATTTAAAATTTAATTATTTACCAAGTTTTCAATTTAAAATGAAATAAAATTCAATTATTTTCTAAAATTTCGATTCAAAATTAATTATCCAAATTTTCAATCAAAAATGAACTTAAATTAAATTATTATAAAAAATTTCAAGTAAAATTCAAGTATTTCCCAAAATTTTCAATTCAAAATGAACTGAAAAAATCTAAAATTTAATTATTTCTAAAATTTTCCATCGAAAATTTTTTTTTTTGAAATTCAATAATTTCAATTATAACTCTAAGGAAATTCAATTATTTTTAACTATTTTAATAATATTCTTTGAAAATTCAACTATCTGAAACCATTTTTCAATTAAAAATGATTTTCAAATTATTGTATTTTGTCCGCATTTTCCAATAAATTTTTAGTGAAATCATCTAAAATTTTAATTACAAAACACTTAAAGTTTCAATAAATTTCAAAAATCTCAATTTTAAATCTTTGAAAATTCAATTAAATTTAAAAAATGTTTTTCAAAAATTGTTTGATAAATTATTTTTAGTTCTGTAAAATTTAATAATTGTTTGAAAATTAACAAGAACTTTTGAAATTTAATTATTTCTAAAAATTTCAACTTTAACCCTTCGAAAAGGATTATTATTAAAAATAAAATTTTTTGTTTAAAAATCTGTAAAATATTTTTGTTAAAATAAAAAACAAATCCACTTTTTTTGGAATATAAATCGACTAAAACCAAGCATTTTATTATTATATAATTTTTGAAAATAAATAAAAAAAAATTCCTAATTTCACACAAATGTTGATGATAAACTTAAAATTCTCTAATTCAAACATTGAATTCGAATTTTATGAATGTTTCAAAATATTTACAAGAAACTTCTGTACATTTTTGATTTAGTGATTTGTTTTTATTTTTTTATACAGACACTATATAAAAGTGAAAAAATTGTATTTATTCGCAAAAAAAAAAAAAAAAAAGATTCACAGAGTTGATACAAAAGTAACAAATTTTTCTAAATTGTAATATCTCTAAAGTGAATTAAATAAATATAAACTATGAGAAAATTACAATATTTTTCCTATTTTACAAATATAGGAAATTAATAATTAAGTTTTTGTTGAATCTTAATTATTATTGTTATTAACAATAATTATAGAAAGAATTTTTTAAATTCAAATTTTCCTTTTGAAGTCAACAAATAACTTTTACATTAAATATATATGTGATAGAAAAATGTATAAAATAAATTATATATTTTTAAAAAAAAAATTCATCTATCACATTTAACAAATTTCAAAAAACATTTCCAAGAATCAATAAAATACATTATGACGTCATTTATCATTAAACTTTGATTTTTATTATGATTATTTTTGTTTGTTACGCGAATTTTTAATGACGTCATAATGATCCTTAAATAATTTTTTCTTTTTCTAGAAATTGAACCAAATAATTTTTATTTAAATTAAATAAACTGTATTTGAACCAAATATTTTTTTGTACTTAAAACATAAGAATGGACTCAAAAATTATTTAGTTCTAGTAAATATATTTATTTGATAATATAGTCATGACTATTACCGATTATTATTTGAATCAAATAAATTTTTTTCCAATGTATAGAAAAATTCTATTAAACGAAAATTCTGAATTTTTTTAGAAAAATAATATTGAATATCTCAAATATTTGGAAAAAATAGAAATTCGATAAAACAACAATAGATAAATAAAAATTCCCGAAAATTTTGTCTAGACATAAATTTTGTTAAATGGAAATTTTATTATTCGTTATATTAGAAAATCTTACTTCATGAACGTTTAGTTAGATAGAAAATTTTATTAAATCAGAATTTAATTTAATAGAAATTCTTCAGTATATAAAAAATTCAGCTGATAAAATCTACTTTATAAAATTGTGTTAAAAAAAAAAAAATTTTTTAATTTTTTAATTCGACACCAAAAAACTTGCCACAGATCTAATGTGGGAAATATATAAATAGACACTATAGATATTAAATTTGTTTTTGTGTGTGTGTTTGATTTTTGAACATATAAATTAACTAACCCTATGTAACTATAATATATCTAGAATGAAATTATCGTCTCTAAAATAGAAAAAAAAGTGGTTCAACAACGATTATTCTTTACTAGAATTTTAAAGCCATTTCGTAGAATGTCGTCGACAATGGAAAAAGCAAAGAATTCTCAATTCTACTTTGATTGTCGAAACGCTTTGTCTTTCATGTAACATTAACAAGTCTAGCTTTAATTTTTTTTCGTCATCTTTCTTTCTCTTGATGAAAAAAAGAAAGAAAGAAAGAAAAAAAAAAAAAAAAAGTGGAACACGAACGACAAGAAGTCGTTCATCCTTTGTCTAAAAAGGAGCTTTTGAGGTATATACGCGGAGCCACTCGACATTCAAAGGTCATTTTTCTTTTGTGCTTTTCCCGTTTCATCTCATCTTCGCATGTGATAATCGAAGAGACTGCAGTACAATAATTATACATGGAATGATTTATTTTTTTTTTTTGTATGATCGTTTGGAGAGTATTATCATTATATTTTTTCCCCTCTATCTTTCTGATTATCCTGCTGAATTTTTCTTTTTTTTTGGTGATAATAATTATAAAATAGCCTATACTGACTTTATGTTTTTTTGGTAAAAAACAAATCTCTTATCAACATTGAAGTGATTGATGGAACTTGTTTTTGATCGTGTCTTGTTGGATTTAAATTATCATAGGATGCATATTCCGTGGCCACTTTACGCGACGTCATTGTCAGCATTCTAACAAGGTCCGTCGTTTCAGCATGCTCATCGATTATTTCACATAAGCACTGAATGTACCATGTTCCTTCCGCGGGATTTCTCCAGGAGAAAAATCCTTAAATTATAAACACATATTTAAAAATAGAAATTTTTTTAATTTTGTGTTAATTTTACCATTAGAGAAAATAAATGCAATTTTTTTTTTCATATACATTAGAAGAATACAAAATTTTTTTTTGTACTTTTGCTGTTGTAAATCTTGGAAAAAAATTTGCAATTTTTGAAAAAGGTTTTTTTGAAAAAAAAAAAAAAAAATACCTTGGACTGTGCTGTGAGCAATAAGGAAATCTGCATGGGTTGGAATTTTATATGCAGCAGTTGCAGAATCTGTTTCTGTTCTGACAGCACTTCGCATTAATGAAATTCCCGAATCGAATTTATCACCTCGACAAGCCTGAAATAAAAATCATATTTATTTATTATTCGAATTTGAAACCCAAGTATTAATATAGTAGAACTAATTCAAAAGGATGCAAAAAAAAAAAAAAATTAGAATAGAAAATATGAAAATTTATAAGAGAAATTATTTTATGCTTAAAAGTTTTTTTTTATTTAATCATTATTCTGTGAATTGGTATTTTTTGTGAAAAAAATTATTTTGTGAGAATTTTTATTTAATGGAAGTTTATTAGATAGAATTTTCTTTTAGCCAAATTTTTATTCCTTCGAATTATTTTTTGATAGAATTTCCAATTTCCAACCGAAAATTCACTTCACGGAATTTCTATTTATTCGAATTTGCAATTAACATTATAGCCACATTTAGAAAAAATAATATTTAAAAATGTTTAATTTAAAAATATTATTTATTTAAATGAAAATTATAATATGTTTGATTTAAACTAAAAGGTTAAGGAGATTCAAACCATTAACATAACATCAAACTAAAAAGTAGTTTTTAATAGAACT
Organism: Leptopilina boulardi; assembly: GCF_019393585.1. Lineage (NCBI taxonomy): Eukaryota > Metazoa > Arthropoda > Insecta > Hymenoptera > Figitidae > Leptopilina > Leptopilina boulardi. Next base: position 233,417 of record NW_026137824.1, read on the forward strand.
AAAAATATACTTAAAATTGATTCCAGCAAAATTTGAAAGATCCAATTGTAAAATTTTCAAAAAAAATTATTTTCAGTTAAAATTTGTTACTAAATAATAATTAATAAACATTATTTTGTGTTTTTTTCGCAAAAGTTAGTGAACAATTTTATAATTTTCATTCAAATTTTTATAAAAAATGGCTCATTTTTCTCTTTGAAAGATTCTCTACAATTCTGAATTAAAAAATAAAAATTTTATTTGTTTATTAACTTTTGAACGAAATATTATGTTAATAAAATTCAACGAACAGATAATTGTAGAAAATCTTTCATAGAGAAGAATGAGATATTGTTTGTAAAAATTGGTTAAAATTTACAATTCGTTTTAAGAAAAGGCGTAAACATGGTGTAGTATAAGGTGACCGAACGACCATGTTAAATCTGCGTTAAAAGTGGACCAAATTTTGGTAACCGCTTATTGTCATTAAAATACGTAATGGAACACTAGCGCCACTGATTGTGTTAAACTCAGCTGGACAGTCAGCCATTGTAAAAGTTTTAAAAATAAAGAGCAATGTATTTTTGGGTTATGTTCAACGTATTTCTAATTTTTTCCACTGTTTACACTACTTCGTGGTTTACTCACTTCCCACAAGAGCGCTTGTGTTCCATTACGTATTTTCATGACAATAAGCGGTTACCAAAATTTGGTCCACTTTAAATGTATGTCGTTCGGTCTCCTTATACTACTCCATGGGCGTACACAAGATTTCTTACATTTTCATGTTTGTTTACGTTTCACATACTGGACTTACCCTTAAAACGAATATATTTATTTAATATTTAAACTGTCAATTATAAAAGAGTTACAGATTTCTAACAAAAAAAAAAACGCCTTTTTACCCCAGTGACCTATACTAGAATTTGTATAAGATTAATGTTACCTACAAGGAAAGAATTTTCTGCGCATTTTACAATAGTTTCGGTGCCATCTATATACGCAAGTTCTACAAAAAATTTGTTTTGGAAAAACAACAAAAATACATTTAAATTTGGTTAAAGTCAATTTGTCATTTTAGCAATTTATTTATTTATAACAACAAAAATCTTAAATTAAAAAAGTTGTAAAAATCACAGATTTAAAATTTTCAAAGTTAATTTTCTTTGTTATCTTCAGATACTTTTAATTAGCAGGGATGGATGTGGCCAGAATAGTTAGGTAAGACGTTTTCGAATATAGCGAGCAAACGTAAATTTGTATCTGCAAACAAGTAATATTTTTGGATATTTTATATAATTTATAACATTTCCTAAATATCAATTCTTTTCTACACTTTTACGTGTATTTTGTGCAAGAAATTGAAATTCAATCGTCAGCCTAAGAAAAAGGAAAATTTTTCGAATTTTTTTATGATATGGGTAGTCTTAAGGGTGGTAATATGTGTCTTCAATTTTTTTCTACACTTTTAGGAGTATTTTGTGCAAGAATTTGTATTAAAATCGTCTGCCTAAGAAAAATTGCATTTTTTTGGGAACTTTTTTATGAATTTGGATTTTTGGGTCAAATGACTTTTTGGTGGTAAGAAGTGTCTTCCTCTACTCATATATGGCTGTCCATTTTTGTCCACACATTTAAGAGTATTTTGTGCAAGAAATTGAAATAAAATAGTCTGCCTAAGAAAAATTGAATTTTTTTGGGAACTTTTTTCTGATTTTGGATTTTTGGGTCAAATGACTTTTTGGTGGTAATAGGTGCCTCCCTCTACTCGTTTTTGGCTGTCAATTTTTTTCTACACTTTTAGATGTATTTTGTGCAAGAAATTGCAATAAAATAGTCTGCCTAAGAAAAATTGAATTTTTTTGGGAACTTTTTTATGATTTTGGTTTTTTGGGTAAAATGACTTTTTGGTGGTAATAGGTGCCTCCCTCTACTCGTTTTTGGCTGTCAAGTTTTTTCTACACTGTTAGATGTATTTTGTGCAAGAAATTGAAATAAAATAGTCTGCCTAAGAAAAATTGAATTTTTTTGGGAACTTTTTTCTGATTTTGGATTTTTGGGTCAAATGACTTTTTGGTGGTAATAGGTGCCTCCCTCTACTCGTTTTTGGCTGTCAAGTTTTTTCTACACTGTTAGATGTATTTTGTGCAAGAAATTGCAATAAAATAGTCTGCCTAAGAAAAATTGAATTTTTTTGGGAACTTTTTTCTGATTTTGGATTTTTGGGTCGCATGGCTTTTTGGTGGTAATAGGTGCTTTCCTCTACTTGTATTTGGCCGTCAATTTTTTTCTACACTTTTAGATGTATTTGGTGAAAGAAATTGCAATAAAATAGTCTGCCTAAGAAAAATTGAATTTTTTTGGGAACTTTTTTCTGATTTTGGATTTTTGGGTCAAATGACTTTGTGGTGGTAATAGGTGCCTTCCTTTACTCGTTTTTGGCTGTCAATTTTTTTCTACACTGTTAGATGTATTTTGTGCAAGAAATTGCAATAAAATAGTCTGCCTAAGAAAAATTGAATTTTTTTGGGAACTTTTTTCTGATTTTGGATTTTTGGGTCAAATGACTTTTTGGTGGTAATAGGTGCCTCCCTCTACTCGTTTTTGGCTGTCAATTTTTTTCTACACTTTTAGATGTATTTTGTGCAAGAAATTGCAATAAAATAGTCTGCCTAAGAAAAATTGAATTTTTTTGGGAACTTTTTTATGATTTTGGTTTTTTGGGTAAAATGACTTTTTGGTGGTAATAGGTGTCTTCCTCTACTCGTTTTTGGCTGTCAATTTTTTTCTACACTTTTAGATGTATTTTGTGCAGGAAATTGCAATAAAATAGTCTGCCTAAGAAAAATTGAATTTTCTTGGGAACTTTTTTCTGATTTTGGATTTTTGGGTCAAATGACTTTGTGGTGGTAATAGGTGCCTTCCTCTACTCGTTTTTGGCTGTCAATTTTTTTCTACACTGTTAGATGTATTTTGTGCAAGAAATTGCAATAAAATAGTCTGCCTAAGAAAAATTGAATTTTTTTGGGAACTTTTTTCTGATTTTGGATTTTTGGGTCGCATGGCTTTTTGGTGGTAATAGGTGCTTTCCTCTACTTGTATTTGGCCGTCAATTTTTTTCTACACTTTTAGATGTATTTTGTGCAAGAAATTGCAATAAAATAGTCTGCCTAAGAAAAATTGAATTTTTTTGGGAACTTTTTTCTGATTTTGGATTTTTGGGTCGCATGGCTTTTTGGTGGTAATAGGTGCTTTCCTCTACTTGTATTTGGCCGTCAATTTTTTTCTACACTTTTAGATGTATTTTGTGCAAGAAATTGCAATAAAATAGTCTGCCTAAGAAAAATTGAATTTTTTTGGGAACTTTTTTCTGATTTTGGATTTTTGGGTCAAATGACTTTTTGGTGGTAATAGGTGCCTCCCTCTATTCTTTTTTGGCTGTCAATTTTTTTCAACACTTTTAGGAGTATTTTGTGAAAGAAATTGCAATAAAATAGTCTGCCTAAGAAAAATTGAATTTTTTTGGGAACTTTTTTCTGATTTTGGATTTTTGAGTCAAATGACTTTTTGGTGGTAATAGGTGCCTTCCTCTACTCGTATTTGGCCGTCAATTTTTTTCTACACTTTTAGATGTATTTTGTGCAAGAAATTGCAATAAAATAGTCTGCCTAAGAAAAATTGAATTTTTTTGGGAACTTTTTTCTGATTTTGGATTTTTGGGTCAAATGACTTTTTGGTGGTAATAGGTTCCTCCCTCTACTCGTTTTTGGCTGTCAATTTTTTTCAACACTTTTAGGAGTATTTTGTGAAAGAAATTGCAATAAAATAGTCAGCCTAAAAAAAATTGAATTTTTTTGGGAACTTTTTTCTGATTTTGGATTTTTGGGTCGCATGGCTTTTTGGTGGTAAAAGGTGCTTTCCTCTACTTGTATTTGGCCGTCAATTTTTTTCTACACTTTTAGATGTATTTTGTGCAAGAAATTGCAATAAAATAGTCTGCCTAAGAAAAATTGAATTTTTTTGGGAACTTTTTTCTGATTTTGGATTTTTGGGTCAAATGACTTTTTGGTGGTAATAGGTGCCTCCCTCTATTCTTTTTTGGCTGTCAATTTTTTTCAACACTTTTAGGAGTATTTTGTGAAAGAAATTGCAATAAAATAGTCTGCCTAAGAAAAATTGAATTTTTTTGGGAACTTTTTTCTGATTTTGGATTTTTGGGTCAAATGACTTTTTGGTGGTAATAGGTGCCTCCCTCTACTCGTTTTTGGCTGTCAATTTTTTTCTACACTGTTAGATGTATTTTGTGCAAGAAATTGCAATAAAATAGTCTGCCTAAGAAAAATTGAATTTTTTTGGGAACTTTTTTCTGATTTTGGATTTTTGGGTCAAATGACTTTTTGGTGGTAATAGGTTCCTCCCTCTACTCGTTTTTGGCTGTCAATTTTTTTCTACACTTTTAGATGTATTTTGTGCAAGAAATTGCAATAAAATAGTCTGCCTAAGAAAAATTGAATTTTTTTGGGAACTTTTTTCTGATTTTGGATTTTTGGGTCGGATGGCTTTTTGGTGGTAATAGGTGCCTTCCTCTACTCGTATTTTGCCGTCAATTTTTTTCTACACTTTTAGATGTATTTTGTGCAAGAAATTGCAATAAAATAGTCTGCCTAAGAAAAATTGAATTTTTTTGGGAACTTTTTTCTGATTTTGGATTTTTGGGTAAAATGACTTTTTGGTGGTAATAGGTGCCTCCCTCTATTCTTTTTTGGCTGTCAATTATTTTCTACACTTTTAGGAGTATTTTGTGCAAGAAACTGCAATAAAAGCGTCTGCCTAAGAAAAATTGAATTTTTTTGGGAACTTTTTTATGATTTTGGATTTTTTGGTCGGATGGCTTTTTGGTGGTAATAGGTGCCTTCCTCTACTCGTTTTTGGCTGTCAATTTTTTTCTACACTGTTAGATGTATTTTGTGCAAAAAATTGCAATAAAATAGTCTGCCTAAGAAAAATTGAATTTTTTTGGGAACTTTTTTCTGATTTTGGATTTTTGAGTCAAATGACTTTTTGGTGGTAATAGGTGCCTTCCTCTACTCGTATTTGGCCGTCAATTTTTTTCAACACTTTTAGGAGTATTTTGTGCAAGAAATTGCAATAAAATAGTCTGCCTAAGAAAAATTAAATTTTTTTGGGAACTTTTTTCTGATTTTGGATTTTTGAGTCAAATGAATTTTTGGTGGTAATAGGTGCCTTCCTCTACTCGTATTTAACCGTCAATTTTTTTCTACACTTTTAGATGTATTTTGTGCAAGAAATTGCAATAAAATAGTCTGTCTAAGAAAAATTGAATTTTTTTGGGAACTTTTTTCTGATTTTGGATTTTTGAGTCAAATGAATTTTTGGTGGTAATAGGTGCCTTCCTCTACTCGTATTTGGCTGTCAATTTTTTTCTACACTTTTAGGAGTATTTTGTGCAAGAAATTGCAATAAAATAGTCTGCCTAAGAAAAATTGAATTTTTTTGGGAACTTTTTTCTGATTTTGGATTTTTGGGTCAAATGACTTTTTGGTGGTAATAGGTGCCTCCCTCTATTCTTTTTTGGCTGTTTAATTTTTTTCAACACTTTTAGATGTATTTTGTGCAAGAAATTGCAATAAAATAGTCTGCCTAAGAAAAATTGAATTTTTTTGGGAACTTTTTTCTGATTTTGGATTTTTGGGTCAAATGACTTTTTGGTGGTAATAGGTGCCTCCCTCTATTCTTTTTTGGCTGTCAATTTTTTTCAACACTTTTAGGAGTATTTTGTGAAAGAAATTGCAATAAAATAGTCTGCCTAAGAAAAATTGAATTTTTTTGGGAACTTTTTTCTGATTTTGGATTTTTGGGTCGCATGGCTTTTTGGTGGTAATAGGTGCTTTCCTCTACTTGTATTTGGCCGTCAATTTTTTTCTACACTTTTAGATGTATTTTGTGCAAGAAATTGCAATAAAATAGTCTGCCTAAGAAAAATTAAATTTTTTTGGGAACTTTTTTCTGATTTTGGATTTTTGAGTCAAATGAATTTTTGGTGGTAATAGGTGCCTTCCTCTACTCGTATTTGGCTGTCAATTTTTTTCTACACTTTTAGGAGTATTTTGTGCAAGAAATTGCAATAAAATAGTCTGCCTAAGAAAAATTGAATTTTTTTGGGAACTTTTTTCTGATTTTGGATTTTTGGGTCAAATGACTTTTTGGTGGTAATAGGTGCCTCCCTCTATTCTTTTTTGGCTGTCAATTTTTTTCAACACTTTTAGAAGTATTTTGTGAAAGAAATTGCAATAAAATAGTCTGCCTAAGAAAAATTGAATTTTTTTGGGAACTTTTTTCTGATTTTGGATTTTTGGGTCGCATGGCTTTTTGGTGGTAATAGGTGCTTTCCTCTACTTGTATTTGGCCGTCAATTTTTTTCTACACTTTTAGATGTATTTTGTGCAAGAAATTGCAATAAAATAGTCTGCCTAAGAAAAATTGAATTTTTTTGGGAACTTTTTTATGATTTTGGATTTTTGGGTCAAATGACTTTTTGGTGGTAATAGGTGTCTTCCTCTACTCGTATTTGGCTGTCAATTTTTTTCTACACTTTTAGGAGTAAATTGTGCAAGAAATTGGAATAAAATAGTCTGCCTAAGAAATATTGAATTTTTTTGGGAACTTTTTTATGATTTTGGATTTTTGGGTCAAATGAATTTTGGTGGTAATAGGTGTCTTCCTCTACTCGTTTTTGGCTGTCAATTTTTTTCTACACTTTTAGGTGTATTTTGTGCAAGAAAATGCAATAAAATAGTCTGCCTAAGAAAAATTGAATTTTTTTGGGAACTTTTTTATGATTTTGGATTTTTGGGTCAAATGACTTTTTGGTGGTAATAGGTGTCTTCCTCTACTCGTATTTGGCTGTCAATTTTTTTCTACACTTTTAGGTGTATTTTGGGCAAGAAAATGCAATAAAATAGTCTGCCTAAGAAAAATTGAATTTTTTTGGGAACTTTTTTATGATTCGGATTTTTGGGTCAAATGAATTTTGGTGGTAATAGGTGTCTTCCTCTACACGTATTTGGCTGTCAATTTTTTTCTACACTTTTAGGTGTATTTTGTGCAAGAAAATGCAATAAAATAGTCTGCCTAAGAAAAATTGAATTTTTTTGGGAACTTTTTTATGATTTTGGATTTTTGGGTCAAATGACTTTTTGGTGGTAATAGGTGTCTTCCTCTACTCGTATTTGGCTGTCAATTTTTTTCTACACTTTTAGGTGTATTTTGTGCAAGAAAATGCAATAAAATAGTCTGCCTAAGAAAAATTGAATTTTTTTGGGAACTTTTTTATGAATTTGGATTTCTGGGTTGGATGACTTTTTGGTGGTAATAGGTGTCTTCCTCTACTCGTATTTGGCTGTCAATTTTTTTCTACACTTTTAGGTGTATTTTGTGCAAGAAAATGCAATAAAATAGTCTGCCTAAGAAAAATTGAATTTTTTTGGGAACTTTTTTATGAATTTGGATTTCTGGGTTGGATGACTTTTTGGTGGTAATAGGTGTCTTCCTCTACTCGTATTTGGCTGTCAATTTTTTTCTACACTTTTAGGTGTATTTTGTGCAAGAAAATGCAATAAAATAGTCTGCCTAAGAAAAATTGAATTTTTTTGGGAACTTTTTTATGAATTTGGATTTCTGGGTTGGATGACTTTTTGGTGGTAATAGGTGTCTTCCTCTACTCGTATTTGGCTGTCAATTTTTTTCTACACTTTTAGGTGTATTTTGTGCAAGAAAATGCAATAAAATAGTCTGCCTAAGAAAAATTGAATTTTTTTGGGAACTTTTTTATGAATTTGGATTTCTGGGTTGGATGACTTTTTGGTGGTAATAGGTGTCTTCCTCTACTCGTATTTGGCTGTCAATTTTTTTCTACACTTTTAGGTGTATTTTGTACAAGAAAATGCAATAAAATAGTCTGCCTAAGAAAAATTGAATTTTTTCGGGAACTTTTTTATGAATTTGGATTTCTGGGTTGGATGACTTTTTGGTGGTAATAGGTGTCTTCCTCTACTCGTATTTGGCTGTCAATTTTATTCTACACTTTTAAGTTTTTTTTTGTGCAAGAAAATGCAATAAAATAGTCTGCCTAAGAAAAATTGAATATTTTGGGAACTTTTTTATGATTTTGGATTTTTGGGTCAAATGACTTTTTGGTGGTAATAGGTGTCTTCCTCTACTCGTATTTGGCTGTCAATTTTTTTCTACACTTTTAGGAGTAAATTGTGCAAGAAATTGGAATAAAATAGTCTGCCTAAGAAATATTGAATTTTTTTGGGAACTTTTTTATGATTTTGGATTTTTGGGTCAAATGAATTTTGGTGGTAATAGGTGTCTTCCTCTACTCGTTTTTGGCTGTCAATTTTTTTCTACACTTTTAGGTGTATTTTGTGCAAGAAAATGCAATAAAATAGTCTGCCTAAGAAAAATTGAATTTTTTTGGGAACTTTTTTATGATTTTGGATTTTTGGGTCAAATGACTTTTTGGTGGTAATAGGTGTCTTCCTCTACTCGTATTTGGCTGTCAATTTTTTTCTACACTTTTAGGTGTATTTTGGGCAAGAAAATGCAATAAAATAGTCTGCCTAAGAAAAATTGAATTTTTTTGGGAACTTTTTTATGATTCGGATTTTTGGGTCAAATGAATTTTGGTGGTAATAGGTGTCTTCCTCTACACGTATTTGGCTGTCAATTTTTTTCTACACTTTTAGGTGTATTTTGTGCAAGAAAATGCAATAAAATAGTCTGCCTAAGAAAAATTGAATTTTTTTGGGAACTTTTTTATGATTTTGGATTTTTGGGTCAAATGACTTTTTGGTGGTAATAGGTGTCTTCCTCTACTCGTATTTGGCTGTCAATTTTTTTCTACACTTTTAGGTGTATTTTGTGCAAGAAAATGCAATAAAATAGTCTGCCTAAGAAAAATTGAATTTTTTTGGGAACTTTTTTATGAATTTGGATTTCTGGGTTGGATGACTTTTTGGTGGTAATAGGTGTCTTCCTCTACTCGTATTTGGCTGTCAATTTTTTTCTACACTTTTAGGTGTATTTTGTGCAAGAAAATGCAATAAAATAGTCTGCCTAAGAAAAATTGAATTTTTTTGGGAACTTTTTTATGATTTTGGATTTTTGGGTCAAATGACTTTTTGGTGGTAATAGGTGTCTTCCTCTACTCGTATTTGGCTGTCATTTTTTTCCACACTTTTAGGTGTATTTTGTGCAAGAAAATGCAATAAAATAGTCTGCCTAAGAAAAATTGAATTTTTTTGGGAACTTTTTTCTGATTTTGGATTTTTGGGTCAAATGACTTTTTGGTGGTAATAGGTGCCTCCCTCTATTCTTTTTTGGCTGTTTAATTTTTTTCAACACTTTTAGATGTATTTTGTGCAAGAAATTGCAATAAAATAGTCTGCCTAAGAAAAATTGAATTTTTTTGGGAACTTTTTTCTGATTTTGGATTTTTGGGTCAAATGACTTTTTGGTGGTAATAGGTGCCTCCCTCTATTCTTTTTTGGCTGTCAATTTTTTTCAACACTTTTAGGAGTATTTTGTGAAAGAAATTGCAATAAAATAGTCTGCCTAAGAAAAATTGAATTTTTTTGGGAACTTTTTTCTGATTTTGGATTTTTGGGTCGCATGGCTTTTTGGTGGTAATAGGTGCTTTCCTCTACTTGTATTTGGCCGTCAATTTTTTTCTACACTTTTAGATGTATTTTGTGCAAGAAATTGCAATAAAATAGTCTGCCTAAGAAAAATTAAATTTTTTTGGGAACTTTTTTCTGATTTTGGATTTTTGAGTCAAATGAATTTTTGGTGGTAATAGGTGCCTTCCTCTACTCGTATTTGGCTGTCAATTTTTTTCTACACTTTTAGGAGTATTTTGTGCAAGAAATTGCAATAAAATAGTCTGCCTAAGAAAAATTGAATTTTTTTGGGAACTTTTTTCTGATTTTGGATTTTTGGGTCAAATGACTTTTTGGTGGTAATAGGTGCCTCCCTCTATTCTTTTTTGGCTGTCAATTTTTTTCAACACTTTTAGGAGTATTTTGTGAAAGAAATTGCAATAAAATAGTCTGCCTAAGAAAAATTGAATTTTTTTGGGAACTTTTTTCTGATTTTGGATTTTTGGGTCGCATGGCTTTTTGGTGGTAATAGGTGCTTTCCTCTACTTGTATTTGGCCGTCAATTTTTTTCTACATTTTTAGATGTATTTTGTGCAAGAAATTGCAATAAAATAGTCTGCCTAAGAAAAATTGAATTTTTTTGGGAACTTTTTTATGATTTTGGATTTTTGGGTCAAATGACTTTTTGGTGGTAATAGGTGTCTTCCTCTACTCGTATTTGGCTGTCAATTTTTTTCTACACTTTTAGGAGTAAATTGTGCAAGAAATTGGAATAAAATAGTCTGCCTAAGAAATATTGAATTTTTTTGGGAACTTTTTTATGATTTTGGATTTTTGGGTCAAATGAATTTTGGTGGTAATAGGTGTCTTCCTCTACTCGTTTTTGGCTGTCAATTTTTTTCTACACTTTTAGGTGTATTTTGTGCAAGAAAATGCAATAAAATAGTCTGCCTAAGAAAAATTGAATTTTTTTGGGAACTTTTTTATGATTTTGGATTTTTGGGTCAAATGACTTTTTGGTGGTAATAGGTGTCTTCCTCTACTCGTTTTTGGCTGTCAATTTTTTTCTACACTTTTAGGTGTATTTTGGGCAAGAAAATGCAATAAAATAGTCTGCCTAAGAAAAATTGAATTTTTTTGGGAACTTTTTTATGATTCGGATTTTTGGGTCAAATGAATTTTGGTGGTAATAGGTGTCTTCCTCTACACGTATTTGGCTGTCAATTTTTTTCTACACTTTTAGGTGTATTTTGTGCAAGAAAATGCAATAAAATAGTCTGCCTAAGAAAAATTGAATTTTTTTGGGAACTTTTTTATGATTTTGGATTTTTGGGTCAAATGACTTTTTGGTGGTAATAGGTGTCTTCCTCTACTCGTATTTGGCTGTCAATTTTTTTCTACACTTTTAGGTGTATTTTGTGCAAGAAAATGCAATAAAATAGTCTGCCTAAGAAAAATTGAATTTTTTTGGGAACTTTTTTATGAATTTGGATTTCTGGGTTGGATGACTTTTTGGTGGTAATAGGTGTCTTCCTCTACTCGTATTTGGCTGTCAATTTTTTTCTACACTTTTAGGTGTATTTTGTGCAAGAAAATGCAATAAAATAGTCTGCCTAAGAAAAATTGAATTTTTTTGGGAACTTTTTTATGAATTTGGATTTCTGGGTTGGATGACTTTTTGGTGGTAATAGGTGTCTTCCTCTACTCGTATTTGGCTGTCAATTTTTTTCTACACTTTTAGGTGTATTTTGTGCAAGAAAATGCAATAAAATAGTCTGCCTAAGAAAAATTGAATTTTTTTGGGAACTTTTTTATGAATTTGGATTTCTGGGTTGGATGACTTTTTGGTGGTAATAGGTGTCTTCCTCTACTCGTATTTGGCTGTCAATTTTTTTCTACACTTTTAGGTGTATTTTGTGCAAGAAAATGCAATAAAATAGTCTGCCTAAGAAAAATTGAATTTTTTTGGGAACTTTTTTATGAATTTGGATTTCTGGGTTGGATGACTTTTTGGTGGTAATAGGTGTCTTCCTCTACTCGTATTTGGCTGTCAATTTTTTTCTACACTTTTAGGTGTATTTTGTACAAGAAAATGCAATAAAATAGTCTGCCTAAGAAAAATTGAATTTTTTCGGGAACTTTTTTATGAATTTGGATTTCTGGGTTGGATGACTTTTTGGTGGTAATAGGTGTCTTCCTCTACTCGTATTTGGCTGTCAATTTTTTTCTACACTTTTAGGTGTATTTTGTGCAAGAAAATGCAATAAAATAGTCTGCCTAAGAAAAATTGAATATTTTGGGAACTTTTTTATGATTTTGGATTTTTGGGTCAAATGACTTTTTGGTGGTAATAGGTGTCTTCCTCTACTCGTATTTGGCTGTCAATTTTTTTCTACACTTTTAGGAGTAATTTGTGCAAGAAATTGCAATAAAATAGTCTGCCTAAGAAATATTGAATTTTTTTGGGAACTTTTTTATGATTTTGGATTTTTGGGTCAAATGAATTTTGGTGGTAATAGGTGTCTTCCTCTACTCGTTTTTGGCTGTCAATTTTTTTCTACACTTTTAGGTGTATTTTGTGCAAGAAAATGCAATAAAATAGTCTGCCTAAGAAAAATTGAATTTTTTTGGGAACTTTTTTATGATTTTGGATTTTTGGGTCAAATGACTTTTTGGTGGTAATAGGTGTCTTCCTCTACTCGTATTTGGCTGTCAATTTTTTTCTACACTTTTAGGTGTATTTTGTGCAAGAAAATGCAATAAAATAGTCTGCCTAAGAAAAATTGAATTTTTTTGGGAACTTTTTTATGATTCGGATTTTTGGGTCAAATGAATTTTGGTGGTAATAGGTGTCTTCCTCTACACGTATTTGGCTGTCAATTTTTTTCTACACTTTTAGGTGTATTTTGTGCAAGAAAATGCAATAAAATAGTCTGCCTAAGAAAAATTGAATTTTTTTGGGAACTTTTTTATGATTTTGGATTTTTGGGTCAAATGACTTTTTGGTGGTAATAGGTGTCTTCCTCTACTCGTATTTGGCTGTCAATTTTTTTCTACACTTTTAGGTGTATTTTGTGCAAGAAAATGCAATAAAATAGTCTGCCTAAGAAAAATTGAATTTTTTTGGGAACTTTTTTATGAATTTGGATTTCTGGGTTGGATGACTTTTTGGTGGTAATAGGTGTCTTCCTCTACTCGTATTTGGCTGTCAATTTTTTTCTACACTTTTAGGTGTATTTTGTGCAAGAAAATGCAATAAAATAGTCTGCCTAAGAAAAATTGAATTTTTTTGGGAACTTTTTTATGATTTTGGATTTTTGGGTCAAATGACTTTTTGGTGGTAATAGGTGTCTTCCTCTACTCGTATTTGGCTGTCAATTTTTTTCCACACTTTTAGGTGTATTTTGTGCAAGAAAATGCAATAAAATAGTCTGCCTAAGAAAAATTGAATTTTTTTGGGAACTTTTTTATGATTTTGGATTTTTGGGTCAAATGACTTTTTGGTGGTAATAGGTGTCTTCCTCTACTCGTATTTGGCTGTCAATTTTTTTCTACACTTTTAGGTGTATTTTGTGCAAGAAAATGCAATAAAATAGTCTGCCTAAGAAAAATTGAATTTTTTTGGGAACTTTTTTATGAATTTGGATTTCTGGGTTGGATGACTTTTTGGTGGTAATAGGTGTCTTCCTCTACTCGTTTTTGGCTGTCAATTTTTTTCTACACTTTTAGGTGTATTTTGTGCAAGAAAATGCAATAAAATAGTCTGCCTAAGAAAAATTGAATTTTTTTGGGAACTTTTTTATGATTTTGGATTTTTGGGTCAAATGACTTTTTGGTGGTAATAGGTGTCTTCCTCTACTCGTATTTGGCTGTCAATTTTTTTCTACACTTTTAGGTGTATTTTGTGCAAGAAAATGCAATAAAATAGTCTGCCTAAGAAAAATTGAATTTTTTTGGGAACTTTTTTATGATTTTGGATTTTTGGGTCAAATGACTTTTTGGTGGTAATAGGTGTCTTCCTCTACTCGTATTTGGCTGTCAATTTTTTTCTACACTTTTAGGTGTATTTTGTGCAAGAAAATGCAATAAAATAGTCTGCCTAAGAAAAATTGAATTTTTTTGGGAACTTTTTTATGATTTTGGATTTTTGGGTCAAATGACTTTTTGGTGGTAATAGGTGTCTTCCTCTACTCGTATTTGGCTGTCAATTTTTTTCTACACTTTTAGGTGTATTTTGTGCAAGAAAATGCAATAAAATAGTCTGCCTAAGAAAAATTGAATTTTTTTGGGAACTTTTTTATGATTTTGGATTTTTGGGTCAAATGACTTTTTGGTGGTAATAGGTGTCTTCCTCTACTCGTATTTGGCTGTCAATTTTTTTCTACACTTTTAGGTGTATTTTGTGCAAGAAAATGCAATAAAATAGTCTGCCTAAGAAAAATTGAATTTTTTTGGGAACTTTTTTATGATTTTGGATTTTTGGGTCAAATGACTTTTTGGTGGTAATAGGTGTCTTCCTCTACTCGTATTTGGCTGTCAATTTTTTTCTACACTTTTAGGTGTATTTTGTGCAAGAAAATGCAATAAAATAGTCTGCCTAAGAAAAATTGAATTTTTTTGGGAACTTTTTTATGATTTTGGATTTTTGGGTCAAATGACTTTTTGGTGGTAATAGGTGTCTTCCTCTACTCGTATTTGGCTGTCAATTTTTTTCTACACTTTTAGGTGTATTTTGTGCAAGAAAATGCAATAAAATAGTCTGCCTAAGAAAAATTGAATTTTTTTGGGAACTTTTTTATGATTTTGGATTTTTGGGTCAAATGACTTTTTGGTGGTAATAGGTGTCTTCCTCTACTCGTATTTGGCTGTCAATTTTTTTCTACACTTTTAGGTGTATTTTGTGCAAGAAAATGCAATAAAATAGTCTGCCTAAGAAAAATTGAATTTTTTTGGGAACTTTTTTATGATTTTGGATTTTTGGGTCAAATGACTTTTTGGTGGTAATAGGTGTCTTCCTCTACTCGTATTTGGCTGTCAATTTTTTTCTACACTTTTAGGTGTATTTTGTGCAAGAAAATGCAATAAAATAGTCTGCCTAAGAAAAATTGAATTTTTTTGGGAACTTTTTTATGATTTTGGATTTTTGGGTCAAATGACTTTTTGGTGGTAATAGGTGTCTTCCTCTACTCGTATTTGGCTGTCAATTTTTTTCTACACTTTTAGGTGTATTTTGTGCAAGAAAATGCAATAAAATAGTCTGCCTAAGAAAAATTGAATTTTTTTGGGAACTTTTTTATGATTTTGGATTTTTGGGTCAAATGACTTTTTGGTGGTAATAGGTGTCTTCCTCTACTCGTATTTGGCTGTCAATTTTTTTCTACACTTTTAGGTGTATTTTGTGCAAGAAAATGCAATAAAATAGTCTGCCTAAGAAAAATTGAATTTTTTTGGGAACTTTTTTATGATTTTGGATTTTTGGGTCAAATGACTTTTTGGTGGTAATAGGTGTCTTCCTCTACTCGTATTTGGCTGTCAATTTTTTTCTACACTTTTAGGTGTATTTTGTGCAAGAAAATGCAATAAAATAGTCTGCCTAAGAAAAATTGAATTTTTTTGGGAACTTTTTTATGATTTTGGATTTTTGGGTCAAATGACTTTTTGGTGGTAATAGGTGTCTTCCTCTACTCGTATTTGGCTGTCAATTTTTTTCTACACTTTTAGGTGTATTTTGTGCAAGAAAATGCAATAAAATAGTCTGCCTAAGAAAAATTGAATTTTTTTGGGAACTTTTTTATGATTTTGGATTTTTGGGTCAAATGACTTTTTGGTGGTAATAGGTGTCTTCCTCTACTCGTATTTGGCTGTCAATTTTTTTCTACACTTTTAGGTGTATTTTGTGCAAGAAAATGCAATAAAATAGTCTGCCTAAGAAAAATTGAATTTTTTTGGGAACTTTTTTATGATTTTGGATTTTTGGGTCAAATGACTTTTTGGTGGTAATAGGTGTCTTCCTCTACTCGTATTTGGCTGTCAATTTTTTTCTACACTTTTAGGTGTATTTTGTGCAAGAAAATGCAATAAAATAGTCTGCCTAAGAAAAATTGAATTTTTTTGGGAACTTTTTTATGATTTTGGATTTTTGGGTCAAATGACTTTTTGGTGGTAATAGGTGTCTTCCTCTACTCGTATTTGGCTGTCAATTTTTTTCTACACTTTTAGGTGTATTTTGTGCAAGAAAATGCAATAAAATAGTCTGCCTAAGAAAAATTGAATTTTTTTGGGAACTTTTTTATGATTTTGGATTTTTGGGTCAAATGACTTTTTGGTGGTAATAGGTGTCTTCCTCTACTCGTATTTGGCTGTCAATTTTTTTCTACACTTTTAGGTGTATTTTGTGCAAGAAAATGCAATAAAATAGTCTGCCTAAGAAAAATTGAATTTTTTTGGGAACTTTTTTATGATTTTGGATTTTTGGGTCAAATGACTTTTTGGTGGTAATAGGTGTCTTCCTCTACTCGTATTTGGCTGTCAATTTTTTTCTACACTTTTAGGTGTATTTTGTGCAAGAAAATGCAATAAAATAGTCTGCCTAAGAAAAATTGAATTTTTTTGGGAACTTTTTTATGATTTTGGATTTTTGGGTCAAATGACTTTTTGGTGGTAATAGGTGTCTTCCTCTACTCGTATTTGGCTGTCAATTTTTTTCTACACTTTTAGGTGTATTTTGTGCAAGAAAATGCAATAAAATAGTCTGCCTAAGAAAAATTGAATTTTTTTGGGAACTTTTTTATGATTTTGGATTTTTGGGTCAAATGACTTTTTGGTGGTAATAGGTGTCTTCCTCTACTCGTATTTGGCTGTCAATTTTTTTCTACACTTTTAGGTGTATTTTGTGCAAGAAAATGCAATAAAATAGTCTGCCTAAGAAAAATTGAATTTTTTTGGGAACTTTTTTATGATTTTGGATTTTTGGGTCAAATGACTTTTTGGTGGTAATAGGTGTCTTCCTCTACTCGTATTTGGCTGTCAATTTTTTTCTACACTTTTAGGTGTATTTTGTGCAAGAAAATGCAATAAAATAGTCTGCCTAAGAAAAATTGAATTTTTTTGGGAACTTTTTTATGATTTTGGATTTTTGGGTCAAATGACTTTTTGGTGGTAATAGGTGTCTTCCTCTACTCGTATTTGGCTGTCAATTTTTTTCTACACTTTTAGGTGTATTTTGTGCAAGAAAATGCAATAAAATAGTCTGCCTAAGAAAAATTGAATTTTTTTGGGAACTTTTTTATGATTTTGGATTTTTGGGTCAAATGACTTTTTGGTGGTAATAGGTGTCTTCCTCTACTCGTATTTGGCTGTCAATTTTTTTCTACACTTTTAGGTGTATTTTGTGCAAGAAAATGCAATAAAATAGTCTGCCTAAGAAAAATTGAATTTTTTTGGGAACTTTTTTATGATTTTGGATTTTTGGGTCAAATGACTTTTTGGTGGTAATAGGTGTCTTCCTCTACTCGTATTTGGCTGTCAATTTTTTTCTACACTTTTAGGTGTATTTTGTGCAAGAAAATGCAATAAAATAGTCTGCCTAAGAAAAATTGAATTTTTTTGGGAACTTTTTTATGATTTTGGATTTTTGGGTCAAATGACTTTTTGGTGGTAATAGGTGTCTTCCTCTACTCGTATTTGGCTGTCAATTTTTTTCTACACTTTTAGGTGTATTTTGTGCAAGAAAATGCAATAAAATAGTCTGCCTAAGAAAAATTGAATTTTTTTGGGAACTTTTTTATGATTTTGGATTTTTGGGTCAAATGACTTTTTGGTGGTAATAGGTGTCTTCCTCTACTCGTATTTGGCTGTCAATTTTTTTCTACACTTTTAGGTGTATTTTGTGCAAGAAAATGCAATAAAATAGTCTGCCTAAGAAAAATTGAATTTTTTTGGGAACTTTTTTATGATTTTGGATTTTTGGGTCAAATGACTTTTTGGTGGTAATAGGTGTCTTCCTCTACTCGTATTTGGCTGTCAATTTTTTTCTACACTTTTAGGTGTATTTTGTGCAAGAAAATGCAATAAAATAGTCTGCCTAAGAAAAATTGAATTTTTTTGGGAACTTTTTTATGATTTTGGATTTTTGGGTCAAATGACTTTTTGGTGGTAATAGGTGTCTTCCTCTACTCGTATTTGGCTGTCAATTTTTTTCTACACTTTTAGGTGTATTTTGTGCAAGAAAATGCAATAAAATAGTCTGCCTAAGAAAAATTGAATTTTTTTGGGAACTTTTTTATGATTTTGGATTTTTGGGTCAAATGACTTTTTGGTGGTAATAGGTGTCTTCCTCTACTCGTATTTGGCTGTCAATTTTTTTCTACACTTTTAGGTGTATTTTGTGCAAGAAAATGCAATAAAATAGTCTGCCTAAGAAAAATTGAATTTTTTTGGGAACTTTTTTATGATTTTGGATTTTTGGGTCAAATGACTTTTTGGTGGTAATAGGTGTCTTCCTCTACTCGTATTTGGCTGTCAATTTTTTTCTACACTTTTAGGTGTATTTTGTGCAAGAAAATGCAATAAAATAGTCTGCCTAAGAAAAATTGAATTTTTTTGGGAACTTTTTTATGATTTTGGATTTTTGGGTCAAATGACTTTTTGGTGGTAATAGGTGTCTTCCTCTACTCGTATTTGGCTGTCAATTTTTTTCTACACTTTTAGGTGTATTTTGTGCAAGAAAATGCAATAAAATAGTCTGCCTAAGAAAAATTGAATTTTTTTGGGAACTTTTTTATGATTTTGGATTTTTGGGTCAAATGACTTTTTGGTGGTAATAGGTGTCTTCCTCTACTCGTATTTGGCTGTCAATTTTTTTCTACACTTTTAGGTGTATTTTGTGCAAGAAAATGCAATAAAATAGTCTGCCTAAGAAAAATTGAATTTTTTTGGGAACTTTTTTATGATTTTGGATTTTTGGGTCAAATGACTTTTTGGTGGTAATAGGTGTCTTCCTCTACTCGTATTTGGCTGTCAATTTTTTTCTACACTTTTAGGTGTATTTTGTGCAAGAAAATGCAATAAAATAGTCTGCCTAAGAAAAATTGAATTTTTTTGGGAACTTTTTTATGATTTTGGATTTTTGGGTCAAATGACTTTTTGGTGGTAATAGGTGTCTTCCTCTACTCGTATTTGGCTGTCAATTTTTTTCTACACTTTTAGGTGTATTTTGTGCAAGAAAATGCAATAAAATAGTCTGCCTAAGAAAAATTGAATTTTTTTGGGAACTTTTTTATGATTTTGGATTTTTGGGTCAAATGACTTTTTGGTGGTAATAGGTGTCTTCCTCTACTCGTATTTGGCTGTCAATTTTTTTCTACACTTTTAGGTGTATTTTGTGCAAGAAAATGCAATAAAATAGTCTGCCTAAGAAAAATTGAATTTTTTTGGGAACTTTTTTATGATTTTGGATTTTTGGGTCAAATGACTTTTTGGTGGTAATAGGTGTCTTCCTCTACTCGTATTTGGCTGTCAATTTTTTTCTACACTTTTAGGTGTATTTTGTGCAAGAAAATGCAATAAAATAGTCTGCCTAAGAAAAATTGAATTTTTTTGGGAACTTTTTTATGATTTTGGATTTTTGGGTCAAATGACTTTTTGGTGGTAATAGGTGTCTTCCTCTACTCGTATTTGGCTGTCAATTTTTTTCTACACTTTTAGGTGTATTTTGTGCAAGAAAATGCAATAAAATAGTCTGCCTAAGAAAAATTGAATTTTTTTGGGAACTTTTTTATGATTTTGGATTTTTGGGTCAAATGACTTTTTGGTGGTAATAGGTGTCTTCCTCTACTCGTATTTGGCTGTCAATTTTTTTCTACACTTTTAGGTGTATTTTGTGCAAGAAAATGCAATAAAATAGTCTGCCTAAGAAAAATTGAATTTTTTTGGGAACTTTTTTATGATTTTGGATTTTTGGGTCAAATGACTTTTTGGTGGTAATAGGTGTCTTCCTCTACTCGTATTTGGCTGTCAATTTTTTTCTACACTTTTAGGTGTATTTTGTGCAAGAAAATGCAATAAAATAGTCTGCCTAAGAAAAATTGAATTTTTTTGGGAACTTTTTTATGATTTTGGATTTTTGGGTCAAATGACTTTTTGGTGGTAATAGGTGTCTTCCTCTACTCGTATTTGGCTGTCAATTTTTTTCTACACTTTTAGGTGTATTTTGTGCAAGAAAATGCAATAAAATAGTCTGCCTAAGAAAAATTGAATTTTTTTGGGAACTTTTTTATGATTTTGGATTTTTGGGTCAAATGACTTTTTGGTGGTAATAGGTGTCTTCCTCTACTCGTATTTGGCTGTCAATTTTTTTCTACACTTTTAGGTGTATTTTGTGCAAGAAAATGCAATAAAATAGTCTGCCTAAGAAAAATTGAATTTTTTTGGGAACTTTTTTATGATTTTGGATTTTTGGGTCAAATGACTTTTTGGTGGTAATAGGTGTCTTCCTCTACTCGTATTTGGCTGTCAATTTTTTTCTACACTTTTAGGTGTATTTTGTGCAAGAAAATGCAATAAAATAGTCTGCCTAAGAAAAATTGAATTTTTTTGGGAACTTTTTTATGATTTTGGATTTTTGGGTCAAATGACTTTTTGGTGGTAATAGGTGTCTTCCTCTACTCGTATTTGGCTGTCAATTTTTTTCTACACTTTTAGGTGTATTTTGTGCAAGAAAATGCAATAAAATAGTCTGCCTAAGAAAAATTGAATTTTTTTGGGAACTTTTTTATGATTTTGGATTTTTGGGTCAAATGACTTTTTGGTGGTAATAGGTGTCTTCCTCTACTCGTATTTGGCTGTCAATTTTTTTCTACACTTTTAGGTGTATTTTGTGCAAGAAAATGCAATAAAATAGTCTGCCTAAGAAAAATTGAATTTTTTTGGGAACTTTTTTATGATTTTGGATTTTTGGGTCAAATGACTTTTTGGTGGTAATAGGTGTCTTCCTCTACTCGTATTTGGCTGTCAATTTTTTTCTACACTTTTAGGTGTATTTTGTGCAAGAAAATGCAATAAAATAGTCTGCCTAAGAAAAATTGAATTTTTTTGGGAACTTTTTTATGATTTTGGATTTTTGGGTCAAATGACTTTTTGGTGGTAATAGGTGTCTTCCTCTACTCGTATTTGGCTGTCAATTTTTTTCTACACTTTTAGGTGTATTTTGTGCAAGAAAATGCAATAAAATAGTCTGCCTAAGAAAAATTGAATTTTTTTGGGAACTTTTTTATGATTTTGGATTTTTGGGTCAAATGACTTTTTGGTGGTAATAGGTGTCTTCCTCTACTCGTATTTGGCTGTCAATTTTTTTCTACACTTTTAGGTGTATTTTGTGCAAGAAAATGCAATAAAATAGTCTGCCTAAGAAAAATTGAATTTTTTTGGGAACTTTTTTATGATTTTGGATTTTTGGGTCAAATGACTTTTTGGTGGTAATAGGTGTCTTCCTCTACTCGTATTTGGCTGTCAATTTTTTTCTACACTTTTAGGTGTATTTTGTGCAAGAAAATGCAATAAAATAGTCTGCCTAAGAAAAATTGAATTTTTTTGGGAACTTTTTTATGATTTTGGATTTTTGGGTCAAATGACTTTTTGGTGGTAATAGGTGTCTTCCTCTACTCGTATTTGGCTGTCAATTTTTTTCTACACTTTTAGGTGTATTTTGTGCAAGAAAATGCAATAAAATAGTCTGCCTAAGAAAAATTGAATTTTTTTGGGAACTTTTTTATGATTTTGGATTTTTGGGTCAAATGACTTTTTGGTGGTAATAGGTGTCTTCCTCTACTCGTATTTGGCTGTCAATTTTTTTCTACACTTTTAGGTGTATTTTGTGCAAGAAAATGCAATAAAATAGTCTGCCTAAGAAAAATTGAATTTTTTTGGGAACTTTTTTATGATTTTGGATTTTTGGGTCAAATGACTTTTTGGTGGTAATAGGTGTCTTCCTCTACTCGTATTTGGCTGTCAATTTTTTTCTACACTTTTAGGTGTATTTTGTGCAAGAAAATGCAATAAAATAGTCTGCCTAAGAAAAATTGAATTTTTTTGGGAACTTTTTTATGATTTTGGATTTTTGGGTCAAATGACTTTTTGGTGGTAATAGGTGTCTTCCTCTACTCGTATTTGGCTGTCAATTTTTTTCTACACTTTTAGGTGTATTTTGTGCAAGAAAATGCAATAAAATAGTCTGCCTAAGAAAAATTGAATTTTTTTGGGAACTTTTTTATGATTTTGGATTTTTGGGTCAAATGACTTTTTGGTGGTAATAGGTGTCTTCCTCTACTCGTATTTGGCTGTCAATTTTTTTCTACACTTTTAGGTGTATTTTGTGCAAGAAAATGCAATAAAATAGTCTGCCTAAGAAAAATTGAATTTTTTTGGGAACTTTTTTATGATTTTGGATTTTTGGGTCAAATGACTTTTTGGTGGTAATAGGTGTCTTCCTCTACTCGTATTTGGCTGTCAATTTTTTTCTACACTTTTAGGTGTATTTTGTGCAAGAAAATGCAATAAAATAGTCTGCCTAAGAAAAATTGAATTTTTTTGGGAACTTTTTTATGATTTTGGATTTTTGGGTCAAATGACTTTTTGGTGGTAATAGGTGTCTTCCTCTACTCGTATTTGGCTGTCAATTTTTTTCTACACTTTTAGGTGTATTTTGTGCAAGAAAATGCAATAAAATAGTCTGCCTAAGAAAAATTGAATTTTTTTGGGAACTTTTTTATGATTTTGGATTTTTGGGTCAAATGACTTTTTGGTGGTAATAGGTGTCTTCCTCTACTCGTATTTGGCTGTCAATTTTTTTCTACACTTTTAGGTGTATTTTGTGCAAGAAAATGCAATAAAATAGTCTGCCTAAGAAAAATTGAATTTTTTTGGGAACTTTTTTATGATTTTGGATTTTTGGGTCAAATGACTTTTTGGTGGTAATAGGTGTCTTCCTCTACTCGTATTTGGCTGTCAATTTTTTTCTACACTTTTAGGTGTATTTTGTGCAAGAAAATGCAATAAAATAGTCTGCCTAAGAAAAATTGAATTTTTTTGGGAACTTTTTTATGATTTTGGATTTTTGGGTCAAATGACTTTTTGGTGGTAATAGGTGTCTTCCTCTACTCGTATTTGGCTGTCAATTTTTTTCTACACTTTTAGGTGTATTTTGTGCAAGAAAATGCAATAAAATAGTCTGCCTAAGAAAAATTGAATTTTTTTGGGAACTTTTTTATGATTTTGGATTTTTGGGTCAAATGACTTTTTGGTGGTAATAGGTGTCTTCCTCTACTCGTATTTGGCTGTCAATTTTTTTCTACACTTTTAGGTGTATTTTGTGCAAGAAAATGCAATAAAATAGTCTGCCTAAGAAAAATTGAATTTTTTTGGGAACTTTTTTATGATTTTGGATTTTTGGGTCAAATGACTTTTTGGTGGTAATAGGTGTCTTCCTCTACTCGTATTTGGCTGTCAATTTTTTTCTACACTTTTAGGTGTATTTTGTGCAAGAAAATGCAATAAAATAGTCTGCCTAAGAAAAATTGAATTTTTTTGGGAACTTTTTTATGATTTTGGATTTTTGGGTCAAATGACTTTTTGGTGGTAATAGGTGTCTTCCTCTACTCGTATTTGGCTGTCAATTTTTTTCTACACTTTTAGGTGTATTTTGTGCAAGAAAATGCAATAAAATAGTCTGCCTAAGAAAAATTGAATTTTTTTGGGAACTTTTTTATGATTTTGGATTTTTGGGTCAAATGACTTTTTGGTGGTAATAGGTGTCTTCCTCTACTCGTATTTGGCTGTCAATTTTTTTCTACACTTTTAGGTGTATTTTGTGCAAGAAAATGCAATAAAATAGTCTGCCTAAGAAAAATTGAATTTTTTTGGGAACTTTTTTATGATTTTGGATTTTTGGGTCAAATGACTTTTTGGTGGTAATAGGTGTCTTCCTCTACTCGTATTTGGCTGTCAATTTTTTTCTACACTTTTAGGTGTATTTTGTGCAAGAAAATGCAATAAAATAGTCTGCCTAAGAAAAATTGAATTTTTTTGGGAACTTTTTTATGATTTTGGATTTTTGGGTCAAATGACTTTTTGGTGGTAATAGGTGTCTTCCTCTACTCGTATTTGGCTGTCAATTTTTTTCTACACTTTTAGGTGTATTTTGTGCAAGAAAATGCAATAAAATAGTCTGCCTAAGAAAAATTGAATTTTTTTGGGAACTTTTTTATGATTTTGGATTTTTGGGTCAAATGACTTTTTGGTGGTAATAGGTGTCTTCCTCTACTCGTATTTGGCTGTCAATTTTTTTCTACACTTTTAGGTGTATTTTGTGCAAGAAAATGCAATAAAATAGTCTGCCTAAGAAAAATTGAATTTTTTTGGGAACTTTTTTATGATTTTGGATTTTTGGGTCAAATGACTTTTTGGTGGTAATAGGTGTCTTCCTCTACTCGTATTTGGCTGTCAATTTTTTTCTACACTTTTAGGTGTATTTTGTGCAAGAAAATGCAATAAAATAGTCTGCCTAAGAAAAATTGAATTTTTTTGGGAACTTTTTTATGATTTTGGATTTTTGGGTCAAATGACTTTTTGGTGGTAATAGGTGTCTTCCTCTACTCGTATTTGGCTGTCAATTTTTTTCTACACTTTTAGGTGTATTTTGTGCAAGAAAATGCAATAAAATAGTCTGCCTAAGAAAAATTGAATTTTTTTGGGAACTTTTTTATGATTTTGGATTTTTGGGTCAAATGACTTTTTGGTGGTAATAGGTGTCTTCCTCTACTCGTATTTGGCTGTCAATTTTTTTCTACACTTTTAGGTGTATTTTGTGCAAGAAAATGCAATAAAATAGTCTGCCTAAGAAAAATTGAATTTTTTTGGGAACTTTTTTATGATTTTGGATTTTTGGGTCAAATGACTTTTTGGTGGTAATAGGTGTCTTCCTCTACTCGTATTTGGCTGTCAATTTTTTTCTACACTTTTAGGTGTATTTTGTGCAAGAAAATGCAATAAAATAGTCTGCCTAAGAAAAATTGAATTTTTTTGGGAACTTTTTTATGATTTTGGATTTTTGGGTCAAATGACTTTTTGGTGGTAATAGGTGTCTTCCTCTACTCGTATTTGGCTGTCAATTTTTTTCTACACTTTTAGGTGTATTTTGTGCAAGAAAATGCAATAAAATAGTCTGCCTAAGAAAAATTGAATTTTTTTGGGAACTTTTTTATGATTTTGGATTTTTGGGTCAAATGACTTTTTGGTGGTAATAGGTGTCTTCCTCTACTCGTATTTGGCTGTCAATTTTTTTCTACACTTTTAGGTGTATTTTGTGCAAGAAAATGCAATAAAATAGTCTGCCTAAGAAAAATTGAATTTTTTTGGGAACTTTTTTATGATTTTGGATTTTTGGGTCAAATGACTTTTTGGTGGTAATAGGTGTCTTCCTCTACTCGTATTTGGCTGTCAATTTTTTTCTACACTTTTAGGTGTATTTTGTGCAAGAAAATGCAATAAAATAGTCTGCCTAAGAAAAATTGAATTTTTTTGGGAACTTTTTTATGATTTTGGATTTTTGGGTCAAATGACTTTTTGGTGGTAATAGGTGTCTTCCTCTACTCGTATTTGGCTGTCAATTTTTTTCTACACTTTTAGGTGTATTTTGTGCAAGAAAATGCAATAAAATAGTCTGCCTAAGAAAAATTGAATTTTTTTGGGAACTTTTTTATGATTTTGGATTTTTGGGTCAAATGACTTTTTGGTGGTAATAGGTGTCTTCCTCTACTCGTATTTGGCTGTCAATTTTTTTCTACACTTTTAGGTGTATTTTGTGCAAGAAAATGCAATAAAATAGTCTGCCTAAGAAAAATTGAATTTTTTTGGGAACTTTTTTATGATTTTGGATTTTTGGGTCAAATGACTTTTTGGTGGTAATAGGTGTCTTCCTCTACTCGTATTTGGCTGTCAATTTTTTTCTACACTTTTAGGTGTATTTTGTGCAAGAAAATGCAATAAAATAGTCTGCCTAAGAAAAATTGAATTTTTTTGGGAACTTTTTTATGATTTTGGATTTTTGGGTCAAATGACTTTTTGGTGGTAATAGGTGTCTTCCTCTACTCGTATTTGGCTGTCAATTTTTTTCTACACTTTTAGGTGTATTTTGTGCAAGAAAATGCAATAAAATAGTCTGCCTAAGAAAAATTGAATTTTTTTGGGAACTTTTTTATGATTTTGGATTTTTGGGTCAAATGACTTTTTGGTGGTAATAGGTGTCTTCCTCTACTCGTATTTGGCTGTCAATTTTTTTCTACACTTTTAGGTGTATTTTGTGCAAGAAAATGCAATAAAATAGTCTGCCTAAGAAAAATTGAATTTTTTTGGGAACTTTTTTATGATTTTGGATTTTTGGGTCAAATGACTTTTTGGTGGTAATAGGTGTCTTCCTCTACTCGTATTTGGCTGTCAATTTTTTTCTACACTTTTAGGTGTATTTTGTGCAAGAAAATGCAATAAAATAGTCTGCCTAAGAAAAATTGAATTTTTTTGGGAACTTTTTTATGATTTTGGATTTTTGGGTCAAATGACTTTTTGGTGGTAATAGGTGTCTTCCTCTACTCGTATTTGGCTGTCAATTTTTTTCTACACTTTTAGGTGTATTTTGTGCAAGAAAATGCAATAAAATAGTCTGCCTAAGAAAAATTGAATTTTTTTGGGAACTTTTTTATGATTTTGGATTTTTGGGTCAAATGACTTTTTGGTGGTAATAGGTGTCTTCCTCTACTCGTATTTGGCTGTCAATTTTTTTCTACACTTTTAGGTGTATTTTGTGCAAGAAAATGCAATAAAATAGTCTGCCTAAGAAAAATTGAATTTTTTTGGGAACTTTTTTATGATTTTGGATTTTTGGGTCAAATGACTTTTTGGTGGTAATAGGTGTCTTCCTCTACTCGTATTTGGCTGTCAATTTTTTTCTACACTTTTAGGTGTATTTTGTGCAAGAAAATGCAATAAAATAGTCTGCCTAAGAAAAATTGAATTTTTTTGGGAACTTTTTTATGATTTTGGATTTTTGGGTCAAATGACTTTTTGGTGGTAATAGGTGTCTTCCTCTACTCGTATTTGGCTGTCAATTTTTTTCTACACTTTTAGGTGTATTTTGTGCAAGAAAATGCAATAAAATAGTCTGCCTAAGAAAAATTGAATTTTTTTGGGAACTTTTTTATGATTTTGGATTTTTGGGTCAAATGACTTTTTGGTGGTAATAGGTGTCTTCCTCTACTCGTATTTGGCTGTCAATTTTTTTCTACACTTTTAGGTGTATTTTGTGCAAGAAAATGCAATAAAATAGTCTGCCTAAGAAAAATTGAATTTTTTTGGGAACTTTTTTATGATTTTGGATTTTTGGGTCAAATGACTTTTTGGTGGTAATAGGTGTCTTCCTCTACTCGTATTTGGCTGTCAATTTTTTTCTACACTTTTAGGTGTATTTTGTGCAAGAAAATGCAATAAAATAGTCTGCCTAAGAAAAATTGAATTTTTTTGGGAACTTTTTTATGATTTTGGATTTTTGGGTCAAATGACTTTTTGGTGGTAATAGGTGTCTTCCTCTACTCGTATTTGGCTGTCAATTTTTTTCTACACTTTTAGGTGTATTTTGTGCAAGAAAATGCAATAAAATAGTCTGCCTAAGAAAAATTGAATTTTTTTGGGAACTTTTTTATGATTTTGGATTTTTGGGTCAAATGACTTTTTGGTGGTAATAGGTGTCTTCCTCTACTCGTATTTGGCTGTCAATTTTTTTCTACACTTTTAGGTGTATTTTGTGCAAGAAAATGCAATAAAATAGTCTGCCTAAGAAAAATTGAATTTTTTTGGGAACTTTTTTATGATTTTGGATTTTTGGGTCAAATGACTTTTTGGTGGTAATAGGTGTCTTCCTCTACTCGTATTTGGCTGTCAATTTTTTTCTACACTTTTAGGTGTATTTTGTGCAAGAAAATGCAATAAAATAGTCTGCCTAAGAAAAATTGAATTTTTTTGGGAACTTTTTTATGATTTTGGATTTTTGGGTCAAATGACTTTTTGGTGGTAATAGGTGTCTTCCTCTACTCGTATTTGGCTGTCAATTTTTTTCTACACTTTTAGGTGTATTTTGTGCAAGAAAATGCAATAAAATAGTCTGCCTAAGAAAAATTGAATTTTTTTGGGAACTTTTTTATGATTTTGGATTTTTGGGTCAAATGACTTTTTGGTGGTAATAGGTGTCTTCCTCTACTCGTATTTGGCTGTCAATTTTTTTCTACACTTTTAGGTGTATTTTGTGCAAGAAAATGCAATAAAATAGTCTGCCTAAGAAAAATTGAATTTTTTTGGGAACTTTTTTATGATTTTGGATTTTTGGGTCAAATGACTTTTTGGTGGTAATAGGTGTCTTCCTCTACTCGTATTTGGCTGTCAATTTTTTTCTACACTTTTAGGTGTATTTTGTGCAAGAAAATGCAATAAAATAGTCTGCCTAAGAAAAATTGAATTTTTTTGGGAACTTTTTTATGATTTTGGATTTTTGGGTCAAATGACTTTTTGGTGGTAATAGGTGTCTTCCTCTACTCGTATTTGGCTGTCAATTTTTTTCTACACTTTTAGGTGTATTTTGTGCAAGAAAATGCAATAAAATAGTCTGCCTAAGAAAAATTGAATTTTTTTGGGAACTTTTTTATGATTTTGGATTTTTGGGTCAAATGACTTTTTGGTGGTAATAGGTGTCTTCCTCTACTCGTATTTGGCTGTCAATTTTTTTCTACACTTTTAGGTGTATTTTGTGCAAGAAAATGCAATAAAATAGTCTGCCTAAGAAAAATTGAATTTTTTTGGGAACTTTTTTATGATTTTGGATTTTTGGGTCAAATGACTTTTTGGTGGTAATAGGTGTCTTCCTCTACTCGTATTTGGCTGTCAATTTTTTTCTACACTTTTAGGTGTATTTTGTGCAAGAAAATGCAATAAAATAGTCTGCCTAAGAAAAATTGAATTTTTTTGGGAACTTTTTTATGATTTTGGATTTTTGGGTCAAATGACTTTTTGGTGGTAATAGGTGTCTTCCTCTACTCGTATTTGGCTGTCAATTTTTTTCTACACTTTTAGGTGTATTTTGTGCAAGAAAATGCAATAAAATAGTCTGCCTAAGAAAAATTGAATTTTTTTGGGAACTTTTTTATGATTTTGGATTTTTGGGTCAAATGACTTTTTGGTGGTAATAGGTGTCTTCCTCTACTCGTATTTGGCTGTCAATTTTTTTCTACACTTTTAGGTGTATTTTGTGCAAGAAAATGCAATAAAATAGTCTGCCTAAGAAAAATTGAATTTTTTTGGGAACTTTTTTATGATTTTGGATTTTTGGGTCAAATGACTTTTTGGTGGTAATAGGTGTCTTCCTCTACTCGTATTTGGCTGTCAATTTTTTTCTACACTTTTAGGTGTATTTTGTGCAAGAAAATGCAATAAAATAGTCTGCCTAAGAAAAATTGAATTTTTTTGGGAACTTTTTTATGATTTTGGATTTTTGGGTCAAATGACTTTTTGGTGGTAATAGGTGTCTTCCTCTACTCGTATTTGGCTGTCAATTTTTTTCTACACTTTTAGGTGTATTTTGTGCAAGAAAATGCAATAAAATAGTCTGCCTAAGAAAAATTGAATTTTTTTGGGAACTTTTTTATGATTTTGGATTTTTGGGTCAAATGACTTTTTGGTGGTAATAGGTGTCTTCCTCTACTCGTATTTGGCTGTCAATTTTTTTCTACACTTTTAGGTGTATTTTGTGCAAGAAAATGCAATAAAATAGTCTGCCTAAGAAAAATTGAATTTTTTTGGGAACTTTTTTATGATTTTGGATTTTTGGGTCAAATGACTTTTTGGTGGTAATAGGTGTCTTCCTCTACTCGTATTTGGCTGTCAATTTTTTTCTACACTTTTAGGTGTATTTTGTGCAAGAAAATGCAATAAAATAGTCTGCCTAAGAAAAATTGAATTTTTTTGGGAACTTTTTTATGATTTTGGATTTTTGGGTCAAATGACTTTTTGGTGGTAATAGGTGTCTTCCTCTACTCGTATTTGGCTGTCAATTTTTTTCTACACTTTTAGGTGTATTTTGTGCAAGAAAATGCAATAAAATAGTCTGCCTAAGAAAAATTGAATTTTTTTGGGAACTTTTTTATGATTTTGGATTTTTGGGTCAAATGACTTTTTGGTGGTAATAGGTGTCTTCCTCTACTCGTATTTGGCTGTCAATTTTTTTCTACACTTTTAGGTGTATTTTGTGCAAGAAAATGCAATAAAATAGTCTGCCTAAGAAAAATTGAATTTTTTTGGGAACTTTTTTATGATTTTGGATTTTTGGGTCAAATGACTTTTTGGTGGTAATAGGTGTCTTCCTCTACTCGTATTTGGCTGTCAATTTTTTTCTACACTTTTAGGTGTATTTTGTGCAAGAAAATGCAATAAAATAGTCTGCCTAAGAAAAATTGAATTTTTTTGGGAACTTTTTTATGATTTTGGATTTTTGGGTCAAATGACTTTTTGGTGGTAATAGGTGTCTTCCTCTACTCGTATTTGGCTGTCAATTTTTTTCTACACTTTTAGGTGTATTTTGTGCAAGAAAATGCAATAAAATAGTCTGCCTAAGAAAAATTGAATTTTTTTGGGAACTTTTTTATGATTTTGGATTTTTGGGTCAAATGACTTTTTGGTGGTAATAGGTGTCTTCCTCTACTCGTATTTGGCTGTCAATTTTTTTCTACACTTTTAGGTGTATTTTGTGCAAGAAAATGCAATAAAATAGTCTGCCTAAGAAAAATTGAATTTTTTTGGGAACTTTTTTATGATTTTGGATTTTTGGGTCAAATGACTTTTTGGTGGTAATAGGTGTCTTCCTCTACTCGTATTTGGCTGTCAATTTTTTTCTACACTTTTAGGTGTATTTTGTGCAAGAAAATGCAATAAAATAGTCTGCCTAAGAAAAATTGAATTTTTTTGGGAACTTTTTTATGATTTTGGATTTTTGGGTCAAATGACTTTTTGGTGGTAATAGGTGTCTTCCTCTACTCGTATTTGGCTGTCAATTTTTTTCTACACTTTTAGGTGTATTTTGTGCAAGAAAATGCAATAAAATAGTCTGCCTAAGAAAAATTGAATTTTTTTGGGAACTTTTTTATGATTTTGGATTTTTGGGTCAAATGACTTTTTGGTGGTAATAGGTGTCTTCCTCTACTCGTATTTGGCTGTCAATTTTTTTCTACACTTTTAGGTGTATTTTGTGCAAGAAAATGCAATAAAATAGTCTGCCTAAGAAAAATTGAATTTTTTTGGGAACTTTTTTATGATTTTGGATTTTTGGGTCAAATGACTTTTTGGTGGTAATAGGTGTCTTCCTCTACTCGTATTTGGCTGTCAATTTTTTTCTACACTTTTAGGTGTATTTTGTGCAAGAAAATGCAATAAAATAGTCTGCCTAAGAAAAATTGAATTTTTTTGGGAACTTTTTTATGATTTTGGATTTTTGGGTCAAATGACTTTTTGGTGGTAATAGGTGTCTTCCTCTACTCGTATTTGGCTGTCAATTTTTTTCTACACTTTTAGGTGTATTTTGTGCAAGAAAATGCAATAAAATAGTCTGCCTAAGAAAAATTGAATTTTTTTGGGAACTTTTTTATGATTTTGGATTTTTGGGTCAAATGACTTTTTGGTGGTAATAGGTGTCTTCCTCTACTCGTATTTGGCTGTCAATTTTTTTCTACACTTTTAGGTGTATTTTGTGCAAGAAAATGCAATAAAATAGTCTGCCTAAGAAAAATTGAATTTTTTTGGGAACTTTTTTATGATTTTGGATTTTTGGGTCAAATGACTTTTTGGTGGTAATAGGTGTCTTCCTCTACTCGTATTTGGCTGTCAATTTTTTTCTACACTTTTAGGTGTATTTTGTGCAAGAAAATGCAATAAAATAGTCTGCCTAAGAAAAATTGAATTTTTTTGGGAACTTTTTTATGATTTTGGATTTTTGGGTCAAATGACTTTTTGGTGGTAATAGGTGTCTTCCTCTACTCGTATTTGGCTGTCAATTTTTTTCTACACTTTTAGGTGTATTTTGTGCAAGAAAATGCAATAAAATAGTCTGCCTAAGAAAAATTGAATTTTTTTGGGAACTTTTTTATGATTTTGGATTTTTGGGTCAAATGACTTTTTGGTGGTAATAGGTGTCTTCCTCTACTCGTATTTGGCTGTCAATTTTTTTCTACACTTTTAGGTGTATTTTGTGCAAGAAAATGCAATAAAATAGTCTGCCTAAGAAAAATTGAATTTTTTTGGGAACTTTTTTATGATTTTGGATTTTTGGGTCAAATGACTTTTTGGTGGTAATAGGTGTCTTCCTCTACTCGTATTTGGCTGTCAATTTTTTTCTACACTTTTAGGTGTATTTTGTGCAAGAAAATGCAATAAAATAGTCTGCCTAAGAAAAATTGAATTTTTTTGGGAACTTTTTTATGATTTTGGATTTTTGGGTCAAATGACTTTTTGGTGGTAATAGGTGTCTTCCTCTACTCGTATTTGGCTGTCAATTTTTTTCTACACTTTTAGGTGTATTTTGTGCAAGAAAATGCAATAAAATAGTCTGCCTAAGAAAAATTGAATTTTTTTGGGAACTTTTTTATGATTTTGGATTTTTGGGTCAAATGACTTTTTGGTGGTAATAGGTGTCTTCCTCTACTCGTATTTGGCTGTCAATTTTTTTCTACACTTTTAGGTGTATTTTGTGCAAGAAAATGCAATAAAATAGTCTGCCTAAGAAAAATTGAATTTTTTTGGGAACTTTTTTATGATTTTGGATTTTTGGGTCAAATGACTTTTTGGTGGTAATAGGTGTCTTCCTCTACTCGTATTTGGCTGTCAATTTTTTTCTACACTTTTAGGTGTATTTTGTGCAAGAAAATGCAATAAAATAGTCTGCCTAAGAAAAATTGAATTTTTTTGGGAACTTTTTTATGATTTTGGATTTTTGGGTCAAATGACTTTTTGGTGGTAATAGGTGTCTTCCTCTACTCGTATTTGGCTGTCAATTTTTTTCTACACTTTTAGGTGTATTTTGTGCAAGAAAATGCAATAAAATAGTCTGCCTAAGAAAAATTGAATTTTTTTGGGAACTTTTTTATGATTTTGGATTTTTGGGTCAAATGACTTTTTGGTGGTAATAGGTGTCTTCCTCTACTCGTATTTGGCTGT
This sequence comes from Leptopilina boulardi, assembly GCF_019393585.1. Classification (NCBI taxonomy): domain Eukaryota; kingdom Metazoa; phylum Arthropoda; class Insecta; order Hymenoptera; family Figitidae; genus Leptopilina; species Leptopilina boulardi. The sequence goes on from NW_026137824.1 coordinate 266,374, forward strand.
CAATTTTTTTCTACACTTTTAGGTGTATTTTGTGCAAGAAAATGCAATAAAATAGTCTGCCTAAGAAAAATTGAATTTTTTTGGGAACTTTTTTATGATTTTGGATTTTTGGGTCAAATGACTTTTTGGTGGTAATAGGTGTCTTCCTCTACTCGTATTTGGCTGTCAATTTTTTTCTACACTTTTAGGTGTATTTTGTGCAAGAAAATGCAATAAAATAGTCTGCCTAAGAAAAATTGAATTTTTTTGGGAACTTTTTTATGATTTTGGATTTTTGGGTCAAATGACTTTTTGGTGGTAATAGGTGTCTTCCTCTACTCGTATTTGGCTGTCAATTTTTTTCTACACTTTTAGGTGTATTTTGTGCAAGAAAATGCAATAAAATAGTCTGCCTAAGAAAAATTGAATTTTTTTGGGAACTTTTTTATGATTTTGGATTTTTGGGTCAAATGACTTTTTGGTGGTAATAGGTGTCTTCCTCTACTCGTATTTGGCTGTCAATTTTTTTCTACACTTTTAGGTGTATTTTGTGCAAGAAAATGCAATAAAATAGTCTGCCTAAGAAAAATTGAATTTTTTTGGGAACTTTTTTATGATTTTGGATTTTTGGGTCAAATGACTTTTTGGTGGTAATAGGTGTCTTCCTCTACTCGTATTTGGCTGTCAATTTTTTTCTACACTTTTAGGTGTATTTTGTGCAAGAAAATGCAATAAAATAGTCTGCCTAAGAAAAATTGAATTTTTTTGGGAACTTTTTTATGATTTTGGATTTTTGGGTCAAATGACTTTTTGGTGGTAATAGGTGTCTTCCTCTACTCGTATTTGGCTGTCAATTTTTTTCTACACTTTTAGGTGTATTTTGTGCAAGAAAATGCAATAAAATAGTCTGCCTAAGAAAAATTGAATTTTTTTGGGAACTTTTTTATGATTTTGGATTTTTGGGTCAAATGACTTTTTGGTGGTAATAGGTGTCTTCCTCTACTCGTATTTGGCTGTCAATTTTTTTCTACACTTTTAGGTGTATTTTGTGCAAGAAAATGCAATAAAATAGTCTGCCTAAGAAAAATTGAATTTTTTTGGGAACTTTTTTATGATTTTGGATTTTTGGGTCAAATGACTTTTTGGTGGTAATAGGTGTCTTCCTCTACTCGTATTTGGCTGTCAATTTTTTTCTACACTTTTAGGTGTATTTTGTGCAAGAAAATGCAATAAAATAGTCTGCCTAAGAAAAATTGAATTTTTTTGGGAACTTTTTTATGATTTTGGATTTTTGGGTCAAATGACTTTTTGGTGGTAATAGGTGTCTTCCTCTACTCGTATTTGGCTGTCAATTTTTTTCTACACTTTTAGGTGTATTTTGTGCAAGAAAATGCAATAAAATAGTCTGCCTAAGAAAAATTGAATTTTTTTGGGAACTTTTTTATGATTTTGGATTTTTGGGTCAAATGACTTTTTGGTGGTAATAGGTGTCTTCCTCTACTCGTATTTGGCTGTCAATTTTTTTCTACACTTTTAGGTGTATTTTGTGCAAGAAAATGCAATAAAATAGTCTGCCTAAGAAAAATTGAATTTTTTTGGGAACTTTTTTATGATTTTGGATTTTTGGGTCAAATGACTTTTTGGTGGTAATAGGTGTCTTCCTCTACTCGTATTTGGCTGTCAATTTTTTTCTACACTTTTAGGTGTATTTTGTGCAAGAAAATGCAATAAAATAGTCTGCCTAAGAAAAATTGAATTTTTTTGGGAACTTTTTTATGATTTTGGATTTTTGGGTCAAATGACTTTTTGGTGGTAATAGGTGTCTTCCTCTACTCGTATTTGGCTGTCAATTTTTTTCTACACTTTTAGGTGTATTTTGTGCAAGAAAATGCAATAAAATAGTCTGCCTAAGAAAAATTGAATTTTTTTGGGAACTTTTTTATGATTTTGGATTTTTGGGTCAAATGACTTTTTGGTGGTAATAGGTGTCTTCCTCTACTCGTATTTGGCTGTCAATTTTTTTCTACACTTTTAGGTGTATTTTGTGCAAGAAAATGCAATAAAATAGTCTGCCTAAGAAAAATTGAATTTTTTTGGGAACTTTTTTATGATTTTGGATTTTTGGGTCAAATGACTTTTTGGTGGTAATAGGTGTCTTCCTCTACTCGTATTTGGCTGTCAATTTTTTTCTACACTTTTAGGTGTATTTTGTGCAAGAAAATGCAATAAAATAGTCTGCCTAAGAAAAATTGAATTTTTTTGGGAACTTTTTTATGATTTTGGATTTTTGGGTCAAATGACTTTTTGGTGGTAATAGGTGTCTTCCTCTACTCGTATTTGGCTGTCAATTTTTTTCTACACTTTTAGGTGTATTTTGTGCAAGAAAATGCAATAAAATAGTCTGCCTAAGAAAAATTGAATTTTTTTGGGAACTTTTTTATGATTTTGGATTTTTGGGTCAAATGACTTTTTGGTGGTAATAGGTGTCTTCCTCTACTCGTATTTGGCTGTCAATTTTTTTCTACACTTTTAGGTGTATTTTGTGCAAGAAAATGCAATAAAATAGTCTGCCTAAGAAAAATTGAATTTTTTTGGGAACTTTTTTATGATTTTGGATTTTTGGGTCAAATGACTTTTTGGTGGTAATAGGTGTCTTCCTCTACTCGTATTTGGCTGTCAATTTTTTTCTACACTTTTAGGTGTATTTTGTGCAAGAAAATGCAATAAAATAGTCTGCCTAAGAAAAATTGAATTTTTTTGGGAACTTTTTTATGATTTTGGATTTTTGGGTCAAATGACTTTTTGGTGGTAATAGGTGTCTTCCTCTACTCGTATTTGGCTGTCAATTTTTTTCTACACTTTTAGGTGTATTTTGTGCAAGAAAATGCAATAAAATAGTCTGCCTAAGAAAAATTGAATTTTTTTGGGAACTTTTTTATGATTTTGGATTTTTGGGTCAAATGACTTTTTGGTGGTAATAGGTGTCTTCCTCTACTCGTATTTGGCTGTCAATTTTTTTCTACACTTTTAGGTGTATTTTGTGCAAGAAAATGCAATAAAATAGTCTGCCTAAGAAAAATTGAATTTTTTTGGGAACTTTTTTATGATTTTGGATTTTTGGGTCAAATGACTTTTTGGTGGTAATAGGTGTCTTCCTCTACTCGTATTTGGCTGTCAATTTTTTTCTACACTTTTAGGTGTATTTTGTGCAAGAAAATGCAATAAAATAGTCTGCCTAAGAAAAATTGAATTTTTTTGGGAACTTTTTTATGATTTTGGATTTTTGGGTCAAATGACTTTTTGGTGGTAATAGGTGTCTTCCTCTACTCGTATTTGGCTGTCAATTTTTTTCTACACTTTTAGGTGTATTTTGTGCAAGAAAATGCAATAAAATAGTCTGCCTAAGAAAAATTGAATTTTTTTGGGAACTTTTTTATGATTTTGGATTTTTGGGTCAAATGACTTTTTGGTGGTAATAGGTGTCTTCCTCTACTCGTATTTGGCTGTCAATTTTTTTCTACACTTTTAGGTGTATTTTGTGCAAGAAAATGCAATAAAATAGTCTGCCTAAGAAAAATTGAATTTTTTTGGGAACTTTTTTATGATTTTGGATTTTTGGGTCAAATGACTTTTTGGTGGTAATAGGTGTCTTCCTCTACTCGTATTTGGCTGTCAATTTTTTTCTACACTTTTAGGTGTATTTTGTGCAAGAAAATGCAATAAAATAGTCTGCCTAAGAAAAATTGAATTTTTTTGGGAACTTTTTTATGATTTTGGATTTTTGGGTCAAATGACTTTTTGGTGGTAATAGGTGTCTTCCTCTACTCGTATTTGGCTGTCAATTTTTTTCTACACTTTTAGGTGTATTTTGTGCAAGAAAATGCAATAAAATAGTCTGCCTAAGAAAAATTGAATTTTTTTGGGAACTTTTTTATGATTTTGGATTTTTGGGTCAAATGACTTTTTGGTGGTAATAGGTGTCTTCCTCTACTCGTATTTGGCTGTCAATTTTTTTCTACACTTTTAGGTGTATTTTGTGCAAGAAAATGCAATAAAATAGTCTGCCTAAGAAAAATTGAATTTTTTTGGGAACTTTTTTATGATTTTGGATTTTTGGGTCAAATGACTTTTTGGTGGTAATAGGTGTCTTCCTCTACTCGTATTTGGCTGTCAATTTTTTTCTACACTTTTAGGTGTATTTTGTGCAAGAAAATGCAATAAAATAGTCTGCCTAAGAAAAATTGAATTTTTTTGGGAACTTTTTTATGATTTTGGATTTTTGGGTCAAATGACTTTTTGGTGGTAATAGGTGTCTTCCTCTACTCGTATTTGGCTGTCAATTTTTTTCTACACTTTTAGGTGTATTTTGTGCAAGAAAATGCAATAAAATAGTCTGCCTAAGAAAAATTGAATTTTTTTGGGAACTTTTTTATGATTTTGGATTTTTGGGTCAAATGACTTTTTGGTGGTAATAGGTGTCTTCCTCTACTCGTATTTGGCTGTCAATTTTTTTCTACACTTTTAGGTGTATTTTGTGCAAGAAAATGCAATAAAATAGTCTGCCTAAGAAAAATTGAATTTTTTTGGGAACTTTTTTATGATTTTGGATTTTTGGGTCAAATGACTTTTTGGTGGTAATAGGTGTCTTCCTCTACTCGTATTTGGCTGTCAATTTTTTTCTACACTTTTAGGTGTATTTTGTGCAAGAAAATGCAATAAAATAGTCTGCCTAAGAAAAATTGAATTTTTTTGGGAACTTTTTTATGATTTTGGATTTTTGGGTCAAATGACTTTTTGGTGGTAATAGGTGTCTTCCTCTACTCGTATTTGGCTGTCAATTTTTTTCTACACTTTTAGGTGTATTTTGTGCAAGAAAATGCAATAAAATAGTCTGCCTAAGAAAAATTGAATTTTTTTGGGAACTTT